>NW_020291626.1:22143-212225 GCF_003184755.1 Aspergillus piperis CBS 112811 | reverse complement strand
AAAACCAATACAAATTGTATGTTCTGGTAGGGACCGTTTGGGACTTTAGAAACATTGGAAGTATCTGTTCAGCCGGTACTGTGCTAATCTCAAGCTTCTACAATGGAAAAGAAGAAAGAGGATTTAGTTGGTCGGATTTTGATTCCATTGGGCGTCTAGGATGATCATTGAAAGCTGAAGTTCTCACTTCTTTTTCTGACTCCCCTGGCTTGGCATTTTGAAAACGAAATAGGAAGAATGAATAAAGAAAAGTAATTCTCTGTCCTAAACAAAGAAGAAAAGATAAAATGAAAGGAGAAGAAAGCAAAAAGAAATGATTGCGCCTGGGAATTATTGTGCACCCCAGGGCCGGTATTTGATGCTTTCAAGTAATCCAAAGAATGGTATACAGTTCTCTTTGCCAATGTGGCGTCCTATAATATTCCTTAAACTGTCTCGGAGGCCTAATCATGCTGGTCATCAATACGAGATTATTAAGTGTCTCTATTTGAACGAAAGCTCTTCGAGCCTTGACATGGCGTAATAGCCCCGACTATGACTATCAAAGACAATGATCTTCCGCTCTCTTTGTTGGTTCAGATAACATAGTACCACGACGCTGCGCTTTAATCTTCAATGACATACCGATGCATAAGGGAGGCCCTTGAATTGCACCATCTTGTTTCTCTATTCCGCATGCTATTCTGGATCGATATAGAACCGCGTTTGCTTTCGATAGCAGAAAGAAGCGAAGTCTTCTTAGCTACATGGTGTTAAACTCCCCCATACTTCCCACCATTTCTTCCCAGTTTTTCCCCTCATTGAACGCCCGGCTCTCGCTCAACTAGTACCCTCCACGACGAATCCTTTGGGCCTTGGTCCGTCATTTTCAACTCTCACTAAGACTTACTCAGAGGAGTACTTGCACAAAGTGAATATGGCAGAAGAACAGAGGTAAGTCGTGCGAAACGCTCAGATGAGCTTGGGGCAAAATTTAACTTGAGTATGTCAAATCCAAAAGGAGGCTCGAAGCCCTAGCTAGGAGTTTGGAGGAACGTGAAAGGTATGTGAATATGAATAGTCGACTTGAGAATGTAGGGTTGAGGTCTGACAAACACATTAGGGCCATTGAAGATGAACGAAGAGCCCTTGAACATGAACGAAGGGCCAATGAAGATGAACGAAGAGCCCTTGAAGCGGAAAGAACAGCACTTGAAGAGAAAGCGAGAGCAGATGAAGAAAAGAGCAGGCATCGCGACGAGTTACTCCGAGATACGACGTTCATCGAATTGATTCGACAATGCCATGAGTCTCTTTCGAAGTCCATGACACTCGGAACCAAGTCTAAATGTACGAGAGGGCCACCACATGAGGCCACTGGCAAGGTCTGCCCGGATCGATTCGAGCACTGGTCAGAGTTTTCGCGCAAGCAGGATGATATATATAGTGCTGTTTGCAAATTTCTCGAGCCAACTGACAATGATGGAAAGCGCCTTTTTGATTCGATAGATTCCATCGAAGTCTCTGGGAAACATATAAAAAAGAATGAGATAACGAGTGAAAAGGATATAGAACTCTATGAGCGCTTTGCGGTGGAAAACCATGTTGTCAGCATCATTGCTGAGCTCAGCAAAATCCCTGCTGCCCTGAATATTTCCACTTGAACTTTGAGGGTATCAAATACATGAACCACCTTTCCAATCTCAGATCATTCATGAAGGTTCTATGTAAGGAGAGAGGAGTTACACTGCCGATCACTTCCAGACCTGACTCAGTCTGCCTATGGTACGATGAGGAGGGAGAAAGGCTAGTCTTGACAGGGGAATATAAACCGCCCCACAAGTTACCCATGGATACCCTTCGCGCAGGCTTGAGGACGCATAACTTCTACGAGGAAATTGTTGGGAGCCATACTATCCTAACGGAAGAAACAGAAAGGATGAAATATAAGGCAGCCCGCCTGGCAGGCTCGGCGATAGTTCAGGAATATCATACAATGATATTGCTAGGGCTGGAGTACGGGTATGTGACCACTGGTTTGGGGATAGTTCTCCTGCGGGTGCCTTACGACAACCCACAAACTCTGCAATTCCACCTTCGCGAGCCCCATATGGAGGTCGATCAAGGGGGTGACAAGTGGTTCTTACGGCCTTTAACTTCCATTGCACGAGTGCTATGTTTAACACTTATGGGCTTTGGCTCGCAGCCCCGTGGCGTTGAATGGTCCGCTAAGACAAAGCCCACGCTGGAAACCTGGATCACAAGTTTTGACTTGACGTATATCAGTCAAAACAAAGGGGAACAAGCACCAAACGATCCTTCAGACAAAACATTCCTCCCCCCCCAGAAAGAGCAAAGTTGCGGCATCCGCAGGAAGAGGCAAAACTACCCGTTCACGAGCTCGCTGCAGCGAAAACCACATGAAATCCAAGCGAGAGGATACAGCAGACCCTGATCCCGACTCAGCCCCAGGACAAAAACGCCGCTTGATGGATACCACATCTTCTGCATTACCTGCCACTGAGAGACGCTCAAAGCGTCCCAAATATGCAGGAGGTGGATCCAAGAGTCGCCAGCGTCAGAGCCTACCATTCTGCACGCAAAATTGCCTTCGTGGCTTAAAAAGACGTGGCAAACTGGACAAAAATGGTCCAAACTTCCAGCTTCACCAGGAGAATGGGTCAACCCATCACCGTACAAACACCCGTGGGCTGGCCAAGTTGATCAAGGCTGCAATAGATGAGTGTCTTGACCGTGCAGAACCGATGGGAGGCTGTGGCCTGTCTGGTGCACCGTTTAAACTGACCTGCGTCAGGTATGGGTATACCATTGTTGGCAAAGGTACCACCTGCTACCTTTGGCCCCAGTTGAATGTGAAGCCGATATTTACCGAATGCTTGAGCCTGTACAGGGATCCGCAGTCCCAGTATATATCGGAAAGATTGACTTGCGCAGGATGTACTTTCTTCTCGGGGCGGGGCCTATCAGACACATGCTACTCATGGGATGGGGTGGAGAGAGTATTGACGAGGTCGAGGTTGACAGCCATATTTTACGACAAAGTGTAACTGAGTCCGCTAAAGATATCCAGTCTCTTGGCGTTCAACACCAAGACCTTGGATCAGGCAATATTCTCTGGAACTCGGAGCTGAGTCGGGCCATGATCATTGACTTTCATATGTGCACATTCGCCATGGAATTGGTCAAAAAGAAGCCAACGTGGCTCACTGACGAGAACTCCCAAATGGAATTGATTGAGAATGATCAGGAGCGCCGGCATTGTGAACACCATGGCGTATGCCTTCATCCCCCAGATGGAAAATGTCCAAACGTATTGTTGGACATATATTAATACCACCTCTACCAGCAGCATATGGATCTCTTCTACTAGAGTTCACGTGGAAGAGAATTAGGATTATCCGAATACCTGGTTATATGTCACTACGCGGAATTGTCGGGTGTTGGCTTGCTTTGACTCCCTCTTTTAATGAGTATAACAACATGAATGAACGGCTTCCATTGTCGTACTGCGGAAGTCCAGTTTTGGCTTCACAACATGTCTTGTTACTTTGAGACAATCGTATTCTTTTTTTTCCCTCCTCCTGGGTGAATATAAAATAGCTGTTGGATATACAATCAGAATGCTTTTCCTATCCTCATTGTTCGAAGAAAAAGGGGGAGTGTAACCATATCCACCCTAGTCATTTCTCGTGCCTCAACATCAGGCCCCATCACCTGCCTCTTCCTCTGTTACCAACGTCGAAATTTAGCGAGTGCCTAATACCGTCCCAACTTAGCCTAGTCCATAAGAATCCATCCTACTCTTGTCAACAATCCCCGGGAAGCCTCTCCTCCCCGGCTTTTCTCCGGGCGATTCAGACCCGCGGGGTACCGCGCAAATAGTACTGATTGGCCCGAGCCAGAAACCAACTGGAGCCCTCCGCATTCGGCTCAACCCGCCTATGCGGAGGAATGAGCCAATGGACACTAACAAACAACCGGTACTAGGGATATTAGGGGTCTGGGCGCGAAAGTGTGGTTGGTAGAAATGAGACTTGATGACGAGGCCGTAACTCGGGATTACTCTTTTTTGCTTACTGCTTTTTTCTTTCCTTTTTTTTTCTCCAAAGAGAAGTGGTGGGGGAATATAGCCTAAGTGGATTGGTCTGATTAAGTACTACACTGCATTATTTCCTTGGAATTACGGCGAAAGAGGGGGTGATGAGAGTAAGTGAGTAGCCAATCGTGCATTGTTTGCTCCTTCATGGCTGGCTAGCTTCCAGCCGTTCCGGATAGCCGGGCCTTTCTGTCTGTTTTTGCCTCCCCTTTGGTATTAGGTTCATCCATCCCCATTTGATATGATACTGTTTGCTCCACCACATGCGTTTGGCTTACGCCGAGGGAGTAGTCAGGGCCACATTGTCCGCATGGACCGCCTTCTCGGGAATCTTCTCGGTAGAATCAATCATCTCGCCCTGAAGCAGTGCCGTCAAGCCGATCTCGCGATCAATTTGTTGTCGGAGCGCCTCGTCTTCGGCGGCCATGCCCTCAGAGCCGAATAGTTCGTCCATCTCTTCCAGTGTGCGCCCCTTGGTTTCGGGAACGAAGAACCACACGTAGACCGCTCCGACTACGGTGATGCAGCCGAAGAAGATGAAGGTGCCGTAGGTGGAAGCGGCGATGAAGGGGGAGGTGGCTAGACCGACACCGAAGTTGTTGAGCTGGGAGTAGTCAGAATTAGTGTTTCTATGAAAGAAGTGGTACTGGATCACTTACCCAGTTGCTGCTTCCGCCGATACTGACGCCCTTGGCACGCATGCTGAGCGGGAAAACTTCGGATACCACGATCCATGCGCACGGACCTGTTTGGAATAGTAAGCATCACTGTTGATGAGAGCGGGTCATTGATCGGAGATCACGTACCCCATGAGTAGGCGAAGTTAATGATGAAGATCCACACGAACGCGACTGTCGCCCATCCTGCGCTCTTGTGCTCTCCAAATGTCCCCTCGTAGGAACCAATGAGACCCGCGCAGATGAAATGGCACGCTGCCATACCAATCGCACCGGCAAGCAGGATCTTCTTACGACCGATATTGTCGACCCAGAGAACAGCCGGGATCGTGAAGACAAACTCGAAGATACCCGCAACACCAGTAGCCAAGAGGGATGTTGTATTTCCTCCCAATTCAAGGCCTTCGAAGACTTGAGGCGCGTAGTAGTTAATGGCATTGATTCCGTTCCATTGTTGGAAAAGCATGATCAAGCACTAGATACGTCAGTAAATAAGATTTTTGAAGTTGGGGGTAGATCCAAGCATACCGCAACGGTGGTCCGCTTGAACAGCGACGGGTTTGTGATGAGCGAAAGGTAGTCGTGGAACCCAATCATGAAGTTACTCTTGAACGATCCATCCTGATATTGAGGGTACTTCTTCTTAGCAGTTTCCTCCTCAAACATCTTGAGCGACTTGATCTCCAAGTACTCGATGCGAACCAGAATGTCGTCGGTGGGGGCATCGCGAAGTCGGGCAAGAGTCTGCAGACATTCCTCGTCCCGTCCCTGGTTCATCAGATGACGAGGCGACTGAGGCATGAACAAAACCATTCCCGCAGCGAGGATCAGGGCCGGTAGGACTTGAATGCAAACGGGGATCTCCCAGGCCGCAATGGACTGGCCATCACCCGTCCCGCCAATGTAGTTGGTGCCGTAGCCAATCTGTCATAGTTAGCTTTTGACTCCACAAGATATAGATAGTATAACCTACCCAGAAGCTGACCATGATACCGAAGGTAATGGACAGCTGCTGCACGGCGACTAGAGAGCCACGAATTTCGGGGGGAGCCTAAATCGTCAACACTCGGAAACATGTGCCGGAAAGGCGCTGCGACGTACCAGCTCTGCGTTATACAGAGGAACAATCATACTCAGATTACCCACTCCCAGACCAGTAACAAACCGACCGGCAAAAACATAGCCTGCGTTTTTCGTACAAGCCTGGACAATCACACCGACGCAGAAGATGACCACAGCGACAACGACAGTCTGACGACGACCCATGGCATCGGCGAGATAACCGTTCAATAGTGTACCGACCCACGCTCCCAATTCCAGAATGGATGTAAGCATACCCTGCTTAAGACCGGTTCGCGCTGCATATCCGTCGGTCTTTACTTGTTAGTGTTGGTGTGAGACGAGGTGAAGAGATGGCATACCGCTTTGATGAAGGAGTTCATGGTAAGAATTTCGGAGAACATTCCCTGGTTGTCTTTCAAGCCCGTTAGCCAGGTCTTGTTGTCAATAAGCCAGATCAAACCTACATCCATAGACGAAACCACCCAGCGACGCGAAAAGCGCAATCGCAAAGGTCTTCTTGCTGCTCAGGAGCCCACGCCATCCGACGCGATTGCCGGCGAGCTCAGCACGCTTGCCGGACACGGCCTCAGCGCCCGCACCCATACCCATATTGAAGGATGGTATGAACAGTCACGGTACAAACCCTGCAGACGACCGATGATATGAGGAGAGAACAGTGTAATTCACAAGATATGTGAGTGACAGAAAGTAAGAGAACGAAGACCAACGATCGTCATCTCGCGGGGAGCATGCGACATAAAAACAACCGGACCAGGACGCAACGCCCGTCATTCGTCCCGTATAGCTATAGCTGCAGCATCATCCTTTCCTGACTGCTTTTGTTTTTTTGTTTAGGCTATTCCAATTTGAAACTAGATCAATGTCGCTACTGGCCGACATCGATGTCATGCAATTTCACGAAGTGTGTCCCATAGCCCCATGATTGGGTATTCAATTTAGCCAGACTTCATCCACCGGTGCCAGGCTAGCTGGGTCTGGTAAGGCGTGCTACAATCCTTTTACCCCAAGGATGCGATTCATCCCCGTGGGGCCAGTCGGATGCCATGGGGGCTATGATTAGGCATGGTTTGTCATCGGCGCGCAGGTTCGGCACTGTGGAGGTCGGATTGGATTATATCCGCCGGTTGGATACAAGCTTCGTGGCGGGCGGCCTGGCAATGGCTACGCCTGGCGGTGCTTGGCAAGCGCTAGCCGGGTGACACGGGTGAATGATGACATCAAGTACGTAGGTTGGGACAGAAAGGATATCGTGAAATGGCATGAAAGCAGCCGGTGGATTTTGCGGGGATGGGAGAAAAGAGGGGAACCATGGTAAGGGCGAGGGGGCACGACCACCACTGTCAATGGAAAAAGCGGAGGTAGAATATGGGGGAATGTACAGGACGGATCTGGAGAGCAGCAGTGAGACCAGACCATTCTCTGACAGGCAATGATGATCAGATTTAGCCGGATTTCCCCTACAACCCCCAAACTTGCAGCCATCAGGCCGGCACAACAGCCGGAAGTCAGCCCATGGTTAGGACAACTCTTTACCTCACTAGCTGGTCATGAAAACACCCATCGAGCGTTAGGCTCTGTTCTTAGACCACTGAGATGATGTCTGATCACCGGTTTGCCACGAGTTGAGCTTCTGCGACACGTGGAATGTCACCTCGCTACCACAGCCCATCCAGCGTCCAACGCTAAAAGCCCCTTGCGTCTTACACTCTGCGCTGGCGTATTCCGGCCACCCAACCGATCAGCGCCTGAATCCGCTCGGTCGCACTTGCGGAATGTACTGCCATGATTTCCGCTTCGCAGTCTGCTGCTTGCTCGAGCCGGCATCCTTCGCGCGACAGATAGCTCGGGCCACCGTCGAGAGAATCGGGGTTGCCAGGGTATGAGACCACCGACCTCCTGGTCCCGGCCGTTCCAGGTATTCAAGTCCGAAGCCAACAGCTGGTCGTGCCGTCAGCCGGGCCCACTTGTGACTCACGCGCCTTCCGTGACTTGGGGTAACATTCAAGCAACCCCAATCCATGGGTTTTTCTATGAGTTGGTGGTCAGATTGCGAGAGATGCATGCGATACATGTTTTAGATAGCGGAATAGTCGAGGTCACGGTGCCATGGGGAAAAAGGGGGTCAGCTCGGGGATCCCCACGGGGATGCCGGTGAGTGAACACAGTTTAGGTAGCCTCGGTTACCCTCCGAGAAGGGACAAGCGAGTCCCGGCTGCGATCATTCGCTTCTGGCGTCTCCGCTGCTTTAGTGCATTTCATTCGCTCAGTGTCATGCAAAGGAAGGTAAGACGGAGAGGACGGGAGTGTCGATGTTGGCCCGTTGTGAGAACGGTTGGCGTGATTTGGCTTGCGGCTCCCTCCACTCACTCTCAACACCCTCAGTTTTGGCGACATGCTTCTGGCACCATCTGCTAGCTCGCTTCTTTATTAAAAGACATTGAGTATTGATCCCAGTCACTGGGTGCCCCGCCAAGGAGTATTGGTGAGGTTCGAGGCAACAAAATCTTCCAGTATTAGCATCCAGTACGCCTGAATAGTATGGTCTCGAAATAGATACGAGCGCGCAAGAATATTGCAGGAAAAGAGGTGTAATACCTGTTCTTTGTCCTTCACCGACTTGCATTGAAACAGATATCTTCGACAAAGTCGCATCGTTTCTGTCGCATCTTCCTTCATAAGGAGTAACTGCTAGTCACCGCCGGGTTGAGGGTTTCCCCACTGCGGGTTTCCCTTCCCGGCCGATGCCCGCAGCACAACACAGTGAGTAGCGGAAAATGTGCAAATGATGTTCCGACTAGCTAGCTAGACCCTAATCTCAATTACAAGACGATCTCGCCGTGTACGTCATTTGCAGAAGCTGAAATGTCTAGAGTTTCATTAGGGTGTGTATATTTTTGCTCGGGCATATTACTAGCGTACCAACCTCACCACTACAACGTCCTAACACTAGTTCTAATGGCACTGGCCCTGCCATTTCGCACTTACTCCTGGCCTATTACAGCATGGAAACTATATGGTTCTACCAAGGTTACACTACACCTATCTCCACCTGCCTGTCCTCGGACTTAAGAAGGAGGGTGATTACAGCTCGACCTGCATGCAATGAACTTAGTCTGTGCACCATGGTAACATCAAGCTCATTCCATCGGAGCTGTCTATAAATCCGGAACTAATGCGGTCTATGCTAGTACATTTCGTGATATAGTTTGCGAGGCCGGCATATGTCCGATATTGGAGCGATCAGCGGCCCAAGCGCCTTACCAGCTGTGACAGGAAGCAACTGGCACCGGAAATTGTCTTAAGCGTATAATTCCACACTACGTTCTCCGGAAACTCCCTTACTGCTACATTGCGACGCTTTTCAACTAATATCAACTGTCTTACTAGATCAGCATTGAGCACAGGACACATATTGGAGAAAAAGTGGGATCATTTTTGGAAGATACAGCATAAGCCAACAAGAGTATACAACTTCCAAGTATATTACAGCTTTTCAATATCTTTCCCTCTAGGCAATCATTATTTCTATATATCACCCACGCGCTAATGTTAGTTCGTGTGTCTGTGCCACGGGGAGAAACAGTGACACAACAAGAAGCTAGGGCTATCCTGCTATCTCCGCAGCAAGGTCCCATGGAAGTCAAATTTTCGAGGTCAAGCAGCTGCCCATGGATTCCGAACGGAAAGCGAACCAGGTATTTGGGAGCTTTCATACACCGATCCCCTAATTGTCTGGACCACATTGATGACACAAACCAGGTTACTGGCAATGGACCGGCGTGGTAACGGGAGTAATTCCGGTTATCAGATGCATCATGTACTTTTGATATCTTCAGAAACCTAGCCAGGCGTATTGCCGGTGTTGTCACAGCTACATGGCCGTCTGAAGGTACGATGGACCGAACGGAGATAATGAACTTCATGTTATATGGTAGTCATTCGCTAGGGAATGACTGTCTGAAGGTAGATGAGAGACCGGTATCTAAAGTACCAATTCCTTCGCAACATCTTATGATAAGTGACATGGAGAGTATAGTATATATTTCATGTGCTGAAGTGCTATATCACAGGAAATATTCAAGGTTCTGACCGCTTGTGGTAAGCTGTCAAAGAATAAGCATCACGCCCTAGCCGTACGCAATTCTCGAAGAAGGCGACAGATAGCCTACAGCCCACATCAAAAACTAGACGTTCACGACATTTTGGATCATGAATGCCCTTGATGCTATTCCGATCGCTATACAACTCCATCTCTATGAAATAGTGGTGTTCTAACTCATCAGCATGACAGTTAAGCTTCCCGTGAGCGCCGACCCGGCACACATGGTCACCCGTATCGACAGGGATGTTGATAGCTAGAATGCCAACTCACAAACACCAGTTCAACTCCAGCAAATGCAAGCCAATTGCATCCAATCTATAAGCGCTCTCAAGTCAACAAAAGCCCCAACAAAGATTGTCGCGACGTTGCAAAATTGCCATCCGCCTTCCCACCATGAGAGAACCTTTGTCTCTGCGAGACAGACACCATAACGGGCAGGACCGAAAAACCTCATTGCAGCTAACATGCCCAAATACGCTGTTTTAGGCTCAACCGGCAACTGCGGCACCGCGCTCCTCGAGATCCTCATCAAGCGACTAGACGCACACATCAACGCATACTGCCGCGACAAAGCTAGACTCTTACGTCTTATGCCCGAAGTCATTGAGAATGAAGACAAGATAACCATATTCGAGGGTAGCATCCACGACGAAAAGCTTCTGGGTGCATGCATGTACGACTGCCACGCCGTCTTTCTTGTCGTCTCCACAAACGACAATATCCCAGGCTGTCGACTGGGACAGGATACGGCCACGACAGTCATTAGCGCCCTGCAAGCCCTAAATCAAGCAGCAAAAAACGTGTTACTCTCGTCTGCTTCATTGGATGAGCAGTTATCGCGCCATGTCCCGGTCCTACTTAAGGAAGTTCTACTTCGCTCCGCCTCGTTCGTGTATGACGACCTGGCTCAAACGGAACGTATCCTGCGCAAGGAAGCGGCGTGGCTGACTACTATCTTCGCCCAGTTCCAGTCTTCCTTGTAAAAGATACCCCATGCCTCGGTGGGATTTACGTGCTCATTCTGCAATTTCCCACATGCCAGTTTTGGAAGTTGTTGAACAATCAAGGTGCTATTTGGGGCAATGTACTGAGGATTGTTGAAGAAGTCCATCATGAGTCGTGGGCCGATAGGCGGGGAAAGCTTCGGAGGAATCGGACGGCAGTCGTATTCCTTTCCTTTAGGGAGGACAGGTTGCTCGGGAGGCACGCAGACACAAGGTCTGCCCGTTTCGCAGATTTCTTCGTGGCATCGAACATCGATGTAGCGGCTTCCGCCATAGGCAAACTGGTGCGTCGTCAGCATATGTGGAGTGTCGGGACATGTCCGTCTTACCTTCATAAAATGGATACTATGCAAAGTCTTCAGAGACCATATGGGTCTTAGTCGTCCTCGGTGCTCATGGTAGATACGGCGTAATGTGTGGAACAATTGCCGATCATCTGCGACGCCTATGATAGACTCTTGGCGAAGCTCTACTGTATATCGGCCATTTTCCAGACATGACAGGAGAAGTGGAGGATGAGAGACCATTTCACCCAGTTCAACATCCGCTTGGCTGTCGCTAGTGGGTATAACATTCGAGCCTTGTAACTGATCCGTGAAATCACTCGAGGGAGGATGTTGCGTCGGTGATGCGCTCGAGATTGAATTATTGGAGGAGGTGGAGCTTGCTGGGACTTGCTGGCTACCACCACTCATATTGGAAGTGGTGATATACGCTGATGACCTCAAGAATGCCTTCATGTCTTCCAAAGCACCTGGGACATGCTCAACATAATCATCATACAGCCATTTACCCGGACCCTATGAGACGTCAATTGCAAAGGACACCGGCTTGTGGTTATAGGTGTTGATTACTCACATTCTTCCATCTGATCCGTGTGTGGCCTCGTCGAGTGTCGCTTTCCCCGAGGCCGATACGAGACAGACTTTTTAGTGTTCCATGGTAGGTCCTGGACAGCAAAGATGTAGTAGGTGATGGGCCTTCAGGTAAGGTTACAGCAGTTATTCTCTGCACTTCAGGAGCATTGTTAAAATATTCCTTCGGCGTTACGGCACTCAGGGAGACTTCATCTTCCAACAAACCCAATTTATTCTGCGTCGCTGTACCCCCACCACGATTCCCTGTCTCATCCGCGGAATATGAGGTAGGCGTTGGAAAATTATCTTTCTGTTTGTTATACCCATCCAAGTGCCGCTTAGTGACAGTATCCTGCAGGTTGTCCAGTCCAGATAGCTCAGGAGATTCAGTCATATAATCAACCAATCCACTTGACAGTTGATGGCCTGACCTCACAAGCGCTTCCGCTTGAACAGTATCAGCGTCTGCATACCGATACGTAGGTTCTCCTTCTAGTGGCCGACACATAGCTAGAAGTCTTTCCGCCAAACGCCTTGCATCATACTCAATAACTGGAAGCTGGCTTTCTGGCAAGACATAATCATAAGCTTGCAGTTGACGGATAAATCTATGCTCTCTCGTCGTTCTCCACTGCCGGAGTGTTTCTAAAGTGTTCCTCAAGCTGTAGGGACTTCTGACCTGTCGAGGCTCGGCAGATACCGTACTTGCGACACTGTCACATCAGCAGATGATTCGGCTAGATTGAAGGTTAAGTTGGTTCAAACCCTATCGGTCTTGTACTCAAGACGGCTTGTCGCGCGGGAGAATAGTAATCTTGACTGCCGTTTTGTATCGATCCTAATGTGTGCGAGATGCCATCGGACGGGTTCGGTCGACGGCTGTAGGGTTAGCTGCACGTTCGGTACTGCGTTCCATGGCCTCATCGGCGGCCATCTGTACCAGAGACTGAAGATAAATACTCCTGACTGCTCGCTCTTCGTTCGATGGGCCTGTGGCAGTCTCTGAAATCCGAGTTTCGGACACGTCGCTCGGATTTGGGGACATCGTCTGGGGTGTCAACCAATTTTATGGTGTCTCAATCTGGAAGGCGCTGTTGGCTAAGTATCAGACCAATCAATCGCGAAATTGAAAGCTAGCACTGTTCAAGGATTGGTGCAAATAAGGAGATTCAATCTCGTAAAACACTTGAGCATAGGAGAAAGTGAAGAAAGAATTGTGGAAATGAGAATGGGGGAGAATTGCAAGAAATAAATGAAGGGGGGCGTTGATTGGGCTGCATCGAGGCGGTGCTTGGACAGCTAGTACTCATTCTCGCCCAATAACCATCCATCTGCTCCCGCGTACAATGTGGCGGAGCGCCCACAGGAAAACTTGAACATTGCATGGGTCAGCCTGGTCGACAGTTCGCAAAATGCATCAAATAATTGGTCAAGGAGGCCGGTCAGTCTATGTCGCTCGATATCCTACAGACTTTTCTGACCCTTCCCGCTCTTCCTATCCGGGATACCGCCATTTAGACCACCCATAAGTAACCAAATGCTTAAATTTAAAGTACGCAAAGTTAGATATGTGGACCTCTACGTGGGAGGCGACGTATGATGGCCCGAATAAGGTGGTTTTTATGATGGTAGGTTACCGGATAGACTCTACATTCATTAAGCTGGTATGGAGATTTCTGAGAATCAGGCGTCTTTTTCAAAGCTTCCCGGTAGTATGCGATGCACTGGCTTTCCTGGTTAGCCCCGATGTATGTTGCTCACTATGCTCCACAGATTTCGCAGCAAAACAACTGCAAGGAAGGTCTTCAGTCTCCATATCAACATCCATTATGTTATCACCCAGTGTTGAGGTAGTAGAGAGCTCAGTGTCATTCGACTGTGTCTGACCCGGAGCCACTAGCTGATTAGAAGGAACGGAGCTGGCCGATGCATTGCCTTGGCCACTGTCCAGATCAGAGGCGGTCATAATTCTGCGTTGTTTTAGGAACTCATACACGCACATGAGGTCGTATAGCGTATACTCTTGCCCTTCGGGAAAATATGGCTTCGAACCCTGCTCCATGTTAGCAACCCCACGCTGACGATCATGCTAACCTTACATTGTCTGATCTGACTAGCATATACTCAAGGGGCAAATCACTCTCAGCTAGTCCTAGACTTGCAAGCATCGCCAGTATCCGCCGGTACATATCGTCTCCTTCTGATTGGTTTTCCATTGTGCTGGATGAGATAATGCTGATGTACGTATGAGTGGGACATGTATTCGCAATCTCGTAGAGAGCACCCTGCATCCTGCATAGTTGACCATGATATATTCATAGTAATACACTCGTTAAGATGACTAAGGGGGGCTTGATGCACATCTCGTTCAGAGGCGTCCTATGTGACTCTGCCCCCGGGCCCCTTTGTTCTATGTTGAGAGTACTATGAACCGGAGGTTTCCGAATATGCAATGATTTGGCTCGGTTTGGCCCCAATGAGGCGCGCCACAACCCTTGAACGACTTGATAGACTAGGAACTTATATCCTGTACGCTGGGATTCTACACACTGAGAGGAGAGGCGCTGGGAGGTTGGATGCCGGTATTTTGCGTGCCGGCAGCTGTGCTACATGACGTGGAATTGATTATACATTTGGCCTCTTCCTCTAGAATTAGAATTCACAGTAAAAGTTGAGTTATTATAACTATTGAACAAATCAGAGCCTAATGCAACCACTTAATAAGCATATTGTAAGCGGTATCATATTGGCCTTGGCTCTTTCCTGAGGCGGTATTTTCGGAAAGCAAGCTTTGAAGACGTTGTTTCCGGATATTGTGTCACACAAACGGCATAATGCCTTGCTCTACCCACACTTACGATGCATCTAATACGCATCATGCGATGTATGATCACCTTTGTACTACTGTGAAACATTCATGCCGTCCCAGGCCTATTAAGCGTCCGATACCCACCAGATGACACATCTACTACCGCTTATACTGCAACCGTTGGTTTCTTCATCCCCGGATCATAACATTCTGGGCAGGTCATGTGCAAAATCAATAGCATTCTCGAGCTACACAGCAAGTTTTCTGGACATAAAATCCCTCAAAACCTATTACCTATCCGTATACCCGACGCAGGACTGCTCAGACCTAGTGCCTCACCCTCACAGACGCATTCCCGGCAGCAGAGCTCCCCATAACACTACCAACAAACACATTGAAGTTGTAATACTTGCTCCGATCGGCCACGTCCAGACCACCCTTCCCACTCAGAATAACCTGTCCATTCCGACTAACCTGGAACGTCTGGGCTCCTATTCCCATCGTCACATTCGTTGTCACAATGCCAGCGGGCACATCAACCTTGACAGGACCGTTCGACCCGCTTGTCACTGTCAATGTCGCAGGGCTATTCAACATCGTCGCCACAAAAATACTATCACTAAGCAT
This sequence comes from Aspergillus piperis CBS 112811, assembly GCF_003184755.1. Classification (NCBI taxonomy): domain Eukaryota; kingdom Fungi; phylum Ascomycota; class Eurotiomycetes; order Eurotiales; family Aspergillaceae; genus Aspergillus; species Aspergillus piperis. Next base: position 196,970 of record NW_020291626.1, on the reverse strand, counting down.
CTGGAATCCATTTGGCGCAGGCATACTATCCTCGGGGCAGTTCACCCCCTTTGGCGTGGGCCGATACCAGTACACCAGCCCTTCCTGATTGATGGTGGGCTTGCTATCTCCAGCTTTGTATGCGGCGATGTAAGGCTTATAAAGGTCGCGCCAGGCATCGTGTGGCATGCCCTTGGCCCATTTCGAAGAGCCATCGTCGCTGTGGTTGGCGCTGTAGGGACCGATATAGTGGGATTCGCCGTAGTCTGGGATAGATGTTATTCTACTAGTTATTATCGTAACAGAGTGGTCCATCTCCTTACCGTTCCACGAGATTATTTCGACAAGACTTGGCTTCATGGTTAGCATCTGCTCCCAACGCAGGGTGGGCAGGTTCTCGCATATGAACACCCAGTTCTTGCTGTTGAAGTGCGTAGCAAACCATGGTGAAACCGCTAGCAGACCTTAGCATGGCACAGTGTATTTTGTTGAGGAGCAACTCACGCGCCATATATGTTGTGCCCGCGAGATCTTTGATAAATCGGTCATCCCAGATTGTTGTCATTGGCCCTTTGATGATGCTGTTGCCCCCGTCTGTTGGCCAGGCGTACCATGAAAAAGCTCCATCGGCGCCCCGTTGGGCATTGCTGGAAGAAGCAGCAGGATCCTGGAGGTTAGGCACGGCATGGAGAGGATGAGAGGTAGCTTGCTTGACAGGGCTCCAGTTGAAGCTGTCCCCGACGAAGGTGCTCACGACTGCCCCGCCGCGGTATTGCATCTGCGCTGGGTGGCTCGCGTATTGTTGCATGTAAGCAGTGATCTTGGCCGTGTCGCCGTTGCTCCAGTAGGCGAAGTCAAACGAGATGAATACTTTGAAATTGACTTGTTGGGCAGCTTGGTATGCGAGGGCGAGCTGCGTCGGGGTGTACTTGTCAATGCTGGCGCAATTGAGTGCGAATGCATCGATCCCGATGGCTTGTGCGGCTTTCATGTCGGTGATCCAGTCTTTCAGTTGATAGTTCTCGACGATGCCGACCTATCATGGTTAGCATTGGTATCCCGAAAGCTCAGTATGGTGACTGTCCACGGACCATGAAATGGGCGAAGACATATTTGGGCTCAGACTGGGGCTCGGTGAGTCCGACATCGAGAGCCGGGGCTCCCAAGACCGGATTAAGAATGCTCGCCGCAATGGCAGCAAGAACGACAAGAGACTTCGCCAGCATCATTGGTGAGAATTAGCATATAAATCCCTATCGATACGGTGTAAATGTAGCATCTCAACAGATCCGAGATAGTGCCTGTGACGCCGATTTTATAGGCCGGATTTCCTCACAAATCACCCAGCGCCTGTTACCATTCACCAATCTCTAGGCATCCTACCCCGTGCCTGAAGATTCATACCCCAGACGGAGAATAAATCCCATTGTAGGCTTCTTCGGAGTGCAACTCTGCAACAGTAACTTCCCGCTCGGAAAATAATTAAGGTTGTGTTATGCATCGAGCGTTGTGTTACCTGCAGTGGCAAGTAACTGCCCGAAGCCTTTGTGTAATTTCTCCTCTGGGGTTAGTATAGGTAGTACACCGGATGCATCCATCCTAATCCAGGTTGCACTCGGGACTTTACGTCCACTTGGGGTTGCTTGAATGGCTCCTGACCTGATCACATTCATAGGTTTCAACGGTTATTGCCGATGGGGTTGGTCAACTTCTACAATGTGTTGGGATATGATGGGGAGGGCCATTGGGGAAGAAGGTGACATATTGTAGACCGAGGAGGAGCCGTCACTGTCCAGATACTATCCCGGGCAGTATTAAGTAGGTCCCGTAGTCGAATCATTAGCCCTGCTACAGTGAATGTTGATACATAGTGGCCTAAGGAGCTTTCGACATACATCCGCCCTGGGTGTCAGTAGTCTCCTCTTTGATCCGATATCCCGAAGGTTAGCTGCTTCGATCGAGTGAAAATTTGATAGCAATAACCTAGTAAGTATAATCTTGGTAAAAAGTCGAGAGTGACAATGAAGCACCAAAAATTATAGGATGTTGCGTTACATTGACCTGGATCATTGTGGAGCCGAACTATTGAGTGTTCGGGCCTCAACAATTCTAGTCTAGCTGTGATGTGTTTATTATTGTAAATGTATCTAGTTAAAAAGTTGTAGTATACAGAAAAGAAAAGAGCGTTGTCTGACAATAGAGCAATGTATACTCGTACTGTGTAGCAATACAGGAAATAGTGCGTGGAATTCAGCGAATGGGCGGATGGGTAATATGAGTGGTAGAATCTGATCACGTGATCGGGCAATCACATTCCCCAATTCGAAAATAGGTCTTGCCAAGTACAGTAGTCTAGATGCCTGATGAGGAAGGCCTGCCTGCGGCCGGAACAAGGTCGGCCCGCAGTCCGAGCTCCTTCCTGGAAACTCCCAGCCTCCCCTCTTGGCACCTTCCCTCCCTGGTCTCTCTGGCCATCTCATATCTCACGTTCTCCTCCCACCACCATCAACACCATCAACACCAACATCGCCATCATCGCCATCATCGCCAGCATCGCCATCCTTCCCATCGGTCCCATTATCACCATATTTCTGTAGTAAAGGAAGTACGTGTTTCTTGCTGTCCTCGCCGCCAGTCCTGCCATTCCTGTGTTTTCATAGGACTTTCCGATCTCACTCTGTGACTTCAGATTGGGCATGTGCTCGTGACCAGGCCGCAAGAGCACGTACCAGTTTACTACTATCGTTGCCTCCATCATCTTTCATCCTCATTTTTGCGAGTCAGGGCTGCTCACCGTCGCTCCAAAGCCCGGGTGGGAGGGTAACTCGATTTATCGAGGGTATATCGAACAGCTAATTTTGTAGCACAATGACTACGACTTCGCAAAACCCGACCGGGGTCTTGAAGAAGGCAGTTCTTGTTCATGCGCCCGATCTCGATGTTTCCTGCCGTGCCCGCCTTCGTATTATTCATGATCAAGCTGCTAACCAAGGATGCATCTTTCTTTCGATCACTGCAGATCTGGCTAACCTGAGCGGCAAATCACAGGTACTGACTTTGAATATCCCTCCAGAAAGTGTCGAACAATGTGCTCTAGCTCGACAAAGCAATAGTGAACTCTGTTCCTCTCACTTCGTTTCCATGCTCCCGGCGCCTGTTACCAATGTTTCGGCTGTCTCTACACTGAGTCTGAGCCTGTGTGCGACCGGCATTGTTCTTTGTCCATCTGAACTGGATTATATCAGCCCAGCAAGACCAGGCGATCTTGATATCCATTCATTCGCGAATATCTGTCAATCCAAATTCCTCTACCTACACTTCTCCAGACGACAATTTGTGAATAAAGAACTTGATAAGCTGGAAATCTTCTCCCGTGCTCTACGCACAAAGAGTCTTAAAAGAGTGTCTTTTGACCACTCTCGCCATGGCATGGTCCAGAAAGATTGGCATGTCTTCAATTTATCGCCCAATCCACCCCCATATCGTCAAGAGCTCCTGTCCGAGCAGCTGGAGCAGGTTGATCCACCCCTATACTGTGAGGAGTCCGTGTCAGAGCAGGTAGTTAGAAAACGGCAGAGAGGTAATTTCTCATCCCACCATCTTAGGTGCTCTGTCGTTCAGTAGTTTAATCATAGTATCTAGACCCATGGTCAGTGTCATCTCATGACGAAAGCCGAAAGAGAGTACTCCTTCAAGCCCCTCCACCGATAGGCTCTCCCACCGAAGTAAATACGCCGAGTACTCGCTCCCCTTCACCATCCTGCATTCGCCCAACCATCTTTCAGCGTGCTTCCTCTCCTGGCGACCCAGTGTGTAAGAAACTTGCGCGTCTAGAGCATGAGCTCCGTGGTGTTTCTGATGACCTAATTTGCGAACTATTAATCCGATCCGGACGAGGACATCTGCTGGCCATACCAAAGAACGTAGATCGTGCCCTACCATGCGAGGCTCAGAAAGCCGTTCCTACTGAGATCGAGATGGTTGAGCAGCGCCTCAAACGATATGTCGATGAAATGATTGAGCGCCGCCTCAAATCAGGCATACTGGACGAAGTTATCGATAGTGCTGCAAGCGAGTGTCGCGATCAGATCTATGATGAATGCAAAACCAACCAAGCCGAATTTCGCGAACAAGTCGACGATGGTAACTCCGAGGTACGCAACACAACGATGGAATGTCTGAAGGAAATAAACGAACAGGCACAAAGGCACATGCATGAAATAGAAGAGCAAGCGCAACAGTGCATGAAGGATATCGAGGATCAGGGAATTGAAGTTGAGATGTCTGCGAAGAGAAGTATGGCGGAGCTCAAGCGCTGGTTCAGTACCCCTGCTCAGTCCTTACCTGAGATCATGTCGAACCCTAGCCGTGAGATAGATACTGCTGCCAGGCGCAGTTCCATTTAGACTCGGCATTGGGTTCATTGTCTATCATTATCGTCGTGCAGTCACCTGGTCATTGGTCCACATGAAAAGGGCCAAGCATAGCTGGGAGGCGGATGATTATGCCCTTAATATCTCAATAGTAGTTAGGTGAATAGATCAACCCATTGACTCACCGCCACTCATTTTCGAATGAAAAGGTCTCAAGCCTAGAAAAGAAAGTCCAGTACCTACTTAATCACATCGTAGCGCAAAGCCACACTCGCCGTGAGCCTCGGCCGAATAGACGATCCCGCCCTACAGGTCCTCCGGCGTAGCGTGGCCGGCCATCCTGCGTGCAAACGTTCTGTGGTCCGAAAGTGATTCGTAGGGGCCGCCCACCGGCCCACCGCGTCCTGGCTACCCTCGCACAGCCAACTGGTCAACGCTTACTACGAGAGGATCACATATACATGCAGTCACTGAACGAAAGACTATTAATCTGTCAATTGACTACTTCCAACCGTTGCCAGATAGCTACGCCATGTTCTACACCCGATACATCTCAAACACGCATTCTACCATTGTTATCTATATATTATTGATAATTACCACAATTTCGGCTTTGCAACTCTACAGGTCAATGGGTGAATATATCTTGGTACATATACTGGCTAGTATTCTATCGAGACCAACTTAAATGGAAGTTGCCTTCCTCTGTTTGGAAATGTGAAAGTTTAATAGCTGCTATAGTCTGTATTGTACCTGTCTTCTCTCACTGCACTTCACCAACCACATTATTTGCCATACGAGAGAGGATCGAGACTCATCTTAAGATAAGTATAGAAGCTCCCCCAAATCCGGCAAGTCACAAGTCCACACATGTGGGCATTGCGCGTACACTCACTCAAAAATAAATGCCGTTTCTCTGTCGATCATGATGGAGAAAGCGATCTGTCCCGCGATGGTACGACATCTCTCCACGAGAATTTTCTCGATCTCGCCGTGCTTCGCAAGCTGACGACGGGGAAGGAAGTTCACTCCAGTCCACAATGATCGACTTTGCCTTCATTCCCGTCTGACCCTATAAATAAAGGGGATCCCTGTAGACTGTATGGCATGATCGCTCTTCATTTACATATATTAGAGTGATTACCTGTCACTAATTTATGCATATTAAGCATTTCCACACGCCCCTCGGATCCGAACATCATCTCGAGTCTAATTCCGGCATGGCCAAAGCTCATGGACCTTCGTTGACAGATCAAATAATCGGATATTAGCTCGGCCTCTTGACCACCAACCACCGACTAACTAATTCCTACCCACTGGTGGCAAAAGGTTTTATTTATCATTTGAGACCACGGACATCCGAGTGGGAACAATTTAAGCTAAATTAGGCCAAGCTTCACGCCTTGGCAGGGGCAAGGACACGGCTTGCACCCTCGTTCATGTAGACATATATTACTAAAGGCTCCCGGGTCATGAGTCGCAGGAGAAAAAAAGAAAAACTCAGTTCCAAGATTGTTACACACGGAGAATATCGGCGGGAAAGACATCCACCCATCTACCGAGAAATAGATGTCACCGGGGGTAGGTACACCGGGCTATTTTTGTTCTGTGTACCAGACAACGGTCGGAGGAGGATACAACCGTTGTCGGAGGTTGATGGACACGCATTGATAAGGTTTCGGTGCAAGATCTCTGTTTAGATGTTGAGCCGGTCCCTCTGCAGATTTAGGTAGTGGGTCTCGGGAGACGTTGGCCAGTCATATAGTATAACAGTTTAGAGTCGCAGTGGTGTGGTAGTAGCGTGATTAGGGTAGATTAACGGGGGCATCGTGACTCCTCCAAAGTCTCACTGAGTCAGTGTCTGGCCAATCTCGGGGTTGTGGTGTATCCACCGGGCTGAGTTCTATTTCTTGGCGGTTGTGTCTCGACTGTCAAATGATTTTCCCCTGAGCTTGAATAGTGGGATTAGAGTGGGAAAGTCGGCACTAGATGTTCGGAGGCCCCACTGCGAAACCGGTACACTTGATCGGGGAGTCCGATAAATCAGAAGCAGTGGAGGAGAACCATGAAAGTTGAAATTGATGGGGAAAAAAAAGGGGACATTCATCATAAGGATCGGACCGGTTGTAGGTACTGAACAAAACACAAAAGACAAAATTGCCACCCAAATAAATAATCCGCGCATTTAGACACTCTCGTTCACACTCACGTGGGTGACAACTTGAATGCCTGGATACATGATGCGCTCCTGCGAATCATTAGTAGTCGTTTCCACTTCCGCCTGGCTGTGTCCTGTCACAGGTTTCAGCTTGATGCTATTATGCGCATTGTACGTCCGGCGAGTAGAACTGCCGTATATCTTCGACGGGCCAGCTGAGTCGCCATTGCTGGAGAAACCGAGGAGACGGTGGAGTCCTGGAAAGCAGGTACTAAGAAGTGACTTGAAAGAGGGAATGCATGCAATGAAGAGGGCGACGGCGACTTCCACACATGACCAATTCATAGCGTTCACTAATGACCCTGTAGACATAGAATGTTAGTAAGTTCCAAGCATGTATTGAACAGCGACAATGTGACCTACAGGTATGGTCATTAGAGAATGGATTCAGATATGAGACCCGGATAATACTGGTGACACACACACTAAGCATCCGAGATAGTTAGTTTTGTCCACCGGTTTAGTGTAGAGGAAGGGTTCGCATACAGAAGACCCAGACTGAACATGATCACCAAGCCCGCTCGCTTGCCCACCGTCATCTTCAACCGCACCAGCTTAGGCATCGGCATCAGAAACAAAGCCAGGTCACTAGCTAGCTTGATCCCAAAGTTTGCATAATAAAAGGCCGTCATGTTCACACAGTGTCCCTCGACGTAGCCGGTGGCGTCCCACGCTTTGTGAACGGGCGTACACTGAAAGATAACGACAAGAGCTTCTGAGATTGTTTCCCCAACGATGATGACCAGCACACACCAACAACCAATCCGAAACCACTTCCCCGGGAAAATCGAAAGGTAAAGAACGCAAAAGGAGATTTTGATAAACCCGAGAGAAAGAACGTAGGCGAGCATGGTCACGAAGTTGAGCTGTAATTATTCCACCGTCAGTATACATTGTCGTGGTAGTCGATGTGTCAGAGATGGTCTATACCCTTAGGAACATGCCCCGGTCGCTCATGCCGATTATACCAATATGCCTACCAAATCCATATTTGGTCACTGGGTAAGTAGGCGGTTAGTACATTATGTGTCAGGTCTCCTGTCGCTCGGATAAGCACTTACTGAGCATGCAGGTAAAGCAAAGAACGAATGTAAAGACCTAGACAAGTCAGCAATGTTTCAGCAAAGGCTAGCAAGCAGGGACTTGACACTGGAAAATTGGCAAACATACCCAACTGGTGATGCAGAGCACATCGTCGAAATTGATGCCTGTGAGGTGTCGAATACGGACGAAGATTCGAACCAACAGGCCGAATGTCGCAAAGACGAGAAGGATCACATTACAGGCAATGATCTCAGGAATCCGAGTCTGGGCCAGGTAGGCTATCCGCTCAGGCGTAAGATCTCTCTCCCGGATTCCTTCCATGGGGAAGACCTGCTAGCCGTGGAAAGGAAGGGACCAAAGAGTGAAGTCCAACAAAGAAGGGGATGGTCACATTTGCGAGAAAGATTGAGCGCATGCAGGGAGAGAAGTCATGACGGCGATAATCGCATATATGCCCCTGTAGTCTGCAGGGCCCGGGCTTGTTTCATCCGTCAACCACGAGTGGGGAAACGGATTTTACGACGCGTGGAATCCCCCACCGGCAGATGGTGTCGCACGTTGGGCTTGGAAGCTTCAGGGCAGGAATTGGCATTAGGCTGTGATTGATGGAATTGGCTGTTCACCCAGACCGCGGTTCACCGGACGATTTCCACGCCCCACTCGCTGATCCACTTGTCAATAATTTTACAATTTATCCACGAACACATCCTTCATTGCCAGAAGAGGTTAAGTCTCCATCACTAGGAGGAAGGGTGTTGGCTAGAAGCTAAGCTTTGTAGGAGTTCTTCCAGATAGACCATCGCCAGGAGCAACTACCACATACGATCGATCAAGATGTTCAGGTCTATGGAGGAGTCCGTCTGCCCTATGCACATTGTTTCTGCGGGAATCCTTCCGAGTTCTTCAATGAAGGAATCTGGCCTTTGGTTCCAATGAAGAGTTGCCTGCATAAGTAGGCCTTCGAGTCGCTGGTTGTTGCGGTCGCAGTTACTATTCCACAGTATGATCACTTGGGGCATATCAGATACGCGACCTATTCATTCCGAGAAGATCTTCCACTGTAACACGAGCAACATCTGGTGCTATAAAGACCTTCAGCAAAACAAAAGTTAGACAGAATAGGAGGCTGGTGATTAAACTCGGCATGTAAAAGGAAGGAGGTCGAGAGATGCCGGACAGCCGACTGAAGAAGTCACTTTTTACACTACGGGTATTTGAAACCCGCTAGGCAAGGGTCTACAATCGACACTTGTGATACGCTCTCAGATGGCATTTCTCCTAGCAAGATGGGGATAGCAGGTAGACATACCCACATGCGCACTGAAACTCTAGTTTGTTTTACCGGCAATTGAGCATGTCGCATTTGGGGCTCATGGAGACGGCATTGATCGTCGTGCTGTTTTATCTCTTTGCAAGATATGCTCCATGGCATGTTGGCTTGTCTGAGGCATGGACTTCGGCGCACGGTTTGGGCAGCCTCCCAGCCTCCCCGTCACCAGTTAGCGATTTGCCATTGGTATGGACTGTTCCAGCCAGCCTTTTCTATCTTCAGACATCATTCTCATTTGTCCAGCTACATGGTTAACCCATCCGACCATTTATTATGATCTGGCTAGCATCTATATACGCTTCGAAGTCAGTGTCCACATCGGAAAGCTCTTCATGCTATTTCTATAAATATCAGTGATATCGCCTACCTTGATTAGGTTTCCTACCTGTCATGTATATTTAGATTCAAATTCACAAACGCATTATACTCATTTCACTATCTTTGAGTCAGCAGTCAACTTTCCGAACATTCCGTAATGTCATTGTAATGGAATGCTCGCTGTTGGTCTCAATGTCATTGACGTCATTCCACTACCCGTTGTGATGAATGAGCCAATGTTCACATTGTATTTTCTTTGTTGTTCTTTGTTACTTTTGAAATTCGTATAATCCATACATGCATGTGAATATGAAGATATCAGGATATTACATAGGCCTGCCGACAGACGTCTCAAAGTATATATAGGCATACTAGTGTCTCCAGCTCTCGAAGAAACTTGAGACCTACGGCAATAAAAAGCGATCCTTGGCGATGTGATAACGTCAAAAAGCAGACAGATCATTTCTTAATTTTCTCATCAAGTCTTACGAGTTCACAATGGCGCTCCCAGGCAATTCGCCTCTTAACCTGGTCCTTGGAGCGGGAAATGTAGTTTCCTTACCTCGATCAAGCCTCTTTTTTGGTGTATCCCAATACTGACCTGCACCATCTAGGTTGGAGACAAGTCTGTCGACCCCACTGCACGCTTCGATACTCCCGACGAAGTAAATGCCTATTTCGGCGCCTTTGCTGCCCGTGGATATCACCAAATTGATACCGCACGCCTCTACTCACCCATGGCACCTGGTAGCTCAGAGCCAAGAATCGGTGCCATCAACGTTGGTGATAAGTATATCCTTGATACCAAAGTCAAATCCGGCCAACCAGGATGCCATACGAAAGAGAAGGTCCTTGAGGAGATTGATCTATCTCTCGATGCTCTGAAAATCAAACAGATCAACACTGAATATCTTCACCTACCGGATCGCGAGACTCCATTCGAGGAAGCTTGCGAAGCTATGGATCAAGCGCATAGGGAGGGCAAGATCAAACATTGGGGCCTCTCTAACTACACCGCAGAGGAAGTCCAGCGGATTATCGACATCTGTGAAGAACGCAGCTTTGTGAAACCTAGTGTATACCAAGGCCACTATAACCCTATTGTCAGAAGCGGGGAAAAGTGTCTCTTCCCACTTTTGCGCAAGCATAGGATTGCGTTTTATGCTTATAGCCCTGCTGCAGCTGGCTTTTTCGCCGGCAACCATAAGAAGCTCAAGGCGGGTGGACGTTTTGACCCATCAGTAAGTGCAACATCTGGCACCCGAAGTGAATGCGGGCTAACTGGTTCAAGCATATGATTGGCGCAATGTACTCCGGGAATTACCTGAAGCCTTCCATTATGGAAGCAACGGATAAGACTCTTGAAGTTGCGGCTCGCCATGGCATTGGTGGTCATGCTGCTGCTCTTCGCTGGAGTGCATGGCACGGTATTCTTCGCAAAGAGTATGGAGATTCCATCATTATTGGTGCCTCCAGTATCGCCCAGTTGGATTCGAATATCGACACGATTGAGGCGGGTCCGCTGCCTGAAGACGTTGTAGCGGCCTTAGAGGCACTTTATCATGAGATTGGTGATGAGGTGCCTTACCATCTATAGCTTGCTAGAGGGATATTTTATGGCGAAAACTACGGTAGTTACCAGTAAGAGCCCTGGTAAAATTCCGTGCGATCTGGCGACCTGGCGACCTGTACACCCTAAGTTCACCCATGTCAATATGGGCATACAGTGATTCTCCAAATCTGTGGTAATTACCGTATTATCTAATACGTTTCATTTGAATCCATCGATCGTAATGTCCGCATTAGCTATTCTAGGTCCATGAATGCTATAAGATCCGCTTTGTATGGGCTAAGAATATAAAACCACCAGCACGCAATACGTAATTATTCAATGTATAAATAGCCAAGGCTTTAGCCTACTTTGTTGACCACGAAAATAGCAAACCTTCGTATTTAAAATTGTGATTAACTAGTTGGCGGAATATGGTGAGGCCGGCATGGTTATCACACTAACTGGGGAAGTATATTCCACCCTAAAGAACCCTGTCGCAGTTTATCACGGGTGTCATTGCGATCGACAAGCCATCCGTATAAGGGCGAGGCCGGCGAGGCCGGCGAGGCCCGATCAGGTGTAGTTACCCTATTACCTTAGCAAGCGCTGATTTAAGAGTTCAGAGGCTGTTTTAGTGCGTCCCTTCCGCAAGCTAAAGTGACACCGCTGCTCTCCATCTGTCTTTCATTGGCTTCTTCCATCATAGCGCATCTCCGCCAAATCCTCACAATTGAGCATGATCAGCCTTTGGCCCCCAAAACACACAGACACGAGCAATGGTTTTTCCGATCCCTTATCCTCGCGTTCATCAGCCTCAAAGCTCGATGGCATTTCCGCCCGAGAAATCCAACAGAAACCAATTCTGGGGGTCATAATCCTTGCGCGACCAAAGGGGGTGCATATCCGACCTTGAACCAACAACCGGCATACGCTCCGGTTCGTCCATAATCATCATGTCTTCACAAGTCTGCCATGGTATGCACAACGGGGTAATTCAGAATATCCAGGCCGACCTGCCGTGTGGTGTCACCAACTCCAGTCATCCCTATGTTACCTGCTGCGTCAATGGCGACTACTGCCTCAGCAATTCCATCTGCGTGAACACGAACGACAAGGACGGAGATTATTATTATGCGGCCGACTGCACAGACGAAACCCTGACAGATCCCGCCTGCGGCACACGATGTGGTGAGATTCAATTGATTTCATCTCCTGACAAGAACAATGCGATCGCTAACATGAGTATTTTCTTCATTTTCACAGGAGGCAGAAACAGCGCTGAGATTGTATACACCTCCGATGGCTACTGGGCCTGCTGCGAAAATTCATACGGGACGGTCAACTGCTCGAACCCTTCCGATGAAATCTTCCCCGGAGTCGCGCCCTCAAAACTCGCTACCATTCAATATCTGCCGTCCACGGCGTCCGGCACGCCAACTTATGCGGTCGCATCTTCTACCTCTACCTCCGATTCCTCAAACGCTAATACCACGACAACTTCGTCCTCTTCCTCCTCTACCAGTTCGTCGAGCAGTGCATCTTCCGGTATCGGTGCCGGCGCGGCCGCCGGAATCGGTGTGGGCGCTGCCGCAGGATTCGTCATAGTCGCAGCCATACTGGCACTTCTGTACTTCCGCCGGCGGAAAGCGCAGAATAATGTTCTTCCCCAAGGAGCCGGGGGATATAATGGGTTGGGAGGTGGTTCGTGGGCGCAGACTCAACCCGTGGCTCATCCCGTATATGAGCTGGATCGGACCGGGCCGCATCCCGAACTGGATGGGCAGCCCAAGGTTATGTAACCGCGCATGATTATGAGGACGAACATCGATGAGAATATTTCCCCTAATAGATCCATGAATGGGTTGGATGAATTGGCATTGGTCCTTTGATTTGTGAACTGCATTGACCCCACGGAAGCACAATTATTGTAATGATTGATTATCCAGCTGGTGTTTCGTTTGACTCGCGCCCCGGGATAGGTTGGGTTTGGTCACATTAATACCTTTACGGCTATGATTTTGTGTTAGCTATTGTACACAATGATATTCATATCGATAGACCTTCAAGTGAAATTTCTCGGGCCCTTCATTATAGAAATCTCGCCAGGCACTACCTGGTGCTTCTTTGGCATACTCGATCGAGCGCACTGGTTCACTCAAATTATTAAGGTGGTTCGTTGGCTAGACATTATGTGGTACAATAAGGCCATAAGGAATGGATCCTGATTTACAGTTACTCAAACTTAAAGACTGTGTTGTCTCTATAATAGTCAATAACATATACAATGTTGTGTTATGCTGCCTTCTCTTTACATGTACATAGCCGTCGGTATACTGCAGTTTGCTTGACCAAAGAAAGAATAAGAAAGAAGGATTACCTCTAACCCCCACAACATATTCATCCTTATGGAAACGGATCATACTGTTCCTTCCCCCAGCAAGCCCCCTGCACCTCCAACCCTGTAACATTCTGCTCCGGCCGCCCATCAGCCCCAAATCGCTTGATCAGTCCACCATTCTCCCCGAACGGCTCAAAAGCTGGCCACCCCATCCGCTCCAACCCGTTCTCCGGATCCCTCATAAACGCCAACAGGTAATCCTGCATAGTTTCGCTCGTCTTCTTCTCCAGCAACGTTGCATTTCCACGGACAATCGGATACGTCCCGAAATTCATCGTCAGGTCGCTGGAATGGTACGCCCCCAACCAATGCATCGGACTCACGTTACTGAAGTTCCCAGCGAACTGGTACCGATACGTTGTGCGATTCGCATTATACCGCACGATACTTGTGTTCGCGGACACGCAGAGCCAGCCCTCCAATGTGGCGGCGTTCACACCAGGCTGCCATGGTCCCGCGGTGACGTTGTTTATGGGAAACGTGTATAGCGCTGCGGCCTCGTTGGCGCAGTTGGACATGATGGCCGGAGTGTTGGCGATGAGGCCCTTCGCAGCGCGAGCGGGGTAGTCTGAGAAGACGACCTTTTCGTCTGCAATGGGGGTGAATGTTAATTTTGGTGTTGTGCCATTGTCGGTGTACTGTCCGACGAAGTTCTGGATGCGGTTGACGGAGACTTGGCGCATGCAGTCAAGTTCAGCGGCCGGGTTGGTGGGGAAGTCGCAGCCCATGTGTTTGGCGACGAAGGTAAAGTTCGTGTGGTCGTGGTCGTAGTTGTCGAGGGGCTTTAGGGCTGTGCCGGATTGGGAAATTGTGGCGCGCGCGATGAGGTCGTCGTGCCATGCGTAGGTGTGGAAGTCTGTGGAGATGGAGCCGGCGGATTGGCCCCAGAGGGTAATGGCCTCGGGATCCCCGCCAAAGTTATGAATGTTTTCGTGCACCCATTCCAGGGCGGCCCGTTGGTCAAGGATTCCGAGGTTTTGGTTGTCCAGGCCGGCGGCGTTGGGGAAACCCATGATGTTGACGCGGTAGTTGGTGGTTACTACGATGTGGCTTTGGGTGCGAGAGACCCAGGATGGGGGCAGCTGGTAGGGGATGTTGATTCCGCCAGTTTTGAATGCTCCGCCGGTGAAGAAGACGATGACAGGGAGGTTGGTGGCGTTGGTAGGAGCCCAGATGGCGAGTTGCAGGCAGTCTTCGGAGCTGGCTTGGGCCATTAGGCCAGCGGTGGAGTTCTCATTCCCGTCCCATATGTAGAATTCGGGGACGATGGAGCCGAAGACGCTGGGGTTACCGGAGACATATTGGGCGCAGGAGGGAGGGTAGTTGGTCGCGTAGTGAGTTTCATCGGAGTCGGCGAGAGGCGCGGGTGGAAGCCATCGTCGTGAGGCTACCGGGGGTTGCGCGTATGGGATAGATCGGAACTCCCGCACGGATGGAAAGTCTGGATTGAGAAGGCCTGTGAATTTGCCTGTTCTTGTGCGGACAGTTAAGTGATCATCAATGGCGGCCGTTAGAGCCGGTAGAAGGAGTAGGGTGGACAGGATCATGGTTAATGACGCATTGATGCGAAAATTGGGGGGAGTGGTTGCTTGCCTTTATGTGTCCGGGGTCCCCACGTTTGTGAAGACCGATTCTCCAGCTTCTGAGCACTCTGTCTAACCATAAATGCATACCGGCATCGGCATTGACCTCGGTAGAGATACTTTAGAGAGTCAAATCTACGCGGGGGTGGGACTGAATCCAGCAGCGACATGTTATTCGCCTTCACGGGACTCGGCTGCGTACGCATCCATGATTGGGACTGCTTGGGGTGCAGAACTGCCCTGCCGATCGCGGGATATCCGAATGGCCCACCTGGAGCATCCGAGGATGCTATGTGGCCGGTTTTTCCGATTCCCTTGGAGAAGTGTCAAAAGATCAATTGAGAGCCAATTAATGCCTGGCCTTGGAGAATAGGGTTAAGCAAATCCATCACGTATTCAGTCCCATCTTTGATCCATTGACTGATTCTGAGGTGAGCCTAGCAGGGGAGGAAAGGCCTGATAAACTGCAAGTACTGATAATCAAGATTGACACGGAGTTTAGGGTCTTTACTGGATAGTCGGTCAATATCTATTGATATGATATGAGAAAAGGGAGGGTGGTTGGCCTATTTTTGGAAATATTCTCCTGTTCCGAGGAGGGCAACAGTCTATCCACGTTGGATTGATGTAGTAATTGTCTTGAAGGGTGACTAAAAAGCTACACGCATCCCGTTTTCCTCGCCGTCTAAACATTCTGCCGACGAGCAGTGGGTCTGAAAGACGGAAAAGACAACAAAAACAAAACATGCTTCCACGCGGATTCGAACCGCGGACCTCATGATTACTAGTCATGCGCTCTACCAACTGAGCCATAGAAGCTGGTTGATATCTGTTTTACAGAAGTTGAGAAATATGTAGCTAGAATATCTGCACCGCCCCAATGTTCACCCTCAGCTGAAAGTCAAGCTTCATCTTCATGACCAGTCAGGCCTCTGTAATGCGCCTCTGTGCATTCCGCACCGTCGCACATATTTAACACCAGCATTTACCGTCTTCTCCCACCAGTTATGGATTTGTCCCTGTAAGTAGGACGGGAAAATGTGACTTTTGTCCCCTGTTTTTCATCTAAATGCACAAATCTTGTACGAGGCGATGTCATCTTAAGCGGAAGGACGAATTCATTCTAGTCAATTTCTCATCTTCCAAGGACTCTGATATAGTACCTGTTGGGGAAAGAAGAACAAAGCATCAAGCTAGCAGAAGATCAGTGGTCGGTCAAAACTCTTAGTCATGGATCTGACCTGACTACTGTTATAAGATATATATATTTGTACCAGCATCATGCAAGATACTTCAGCCATATACTATGAGTGTCAAACAACAAACCAATTCATTTCTTTTCATTTTCAGTAACATCATGAAATGAAATATACTCAGATGGCTATTTATTTGAGTAGATACACAAAATTCTCCAGACTTTCCTATAACCTCCAGCTTGACAGAATGATACGAAGTTGGCTGTATACCTCTGTTATCCAGTCTCATCTGCGATTTTGATCGCGATTATGAATCGCATACTACAGCCTACGATTGGTGATGCTTAGTAGTCACACAGGTTACAATACTTGTTGTGAATGAATTATTCACCGACAGAATATCTGTTGTATTCAGAAATTACTCCCCTAGCCAGATCTGATGTAGTCGAATGAGCCCCTCCCTTCACCACCACCCGATCAGAGCCTACTTGACAGACGGTAAGCAGAGAGGTGTTCTAGATTATTCGCGACACGTCGTTAGTGTCCACTGCCGGTCTCTAAGTGCATGCAAGATGTACGTAAAAGTTTCGCTTTAAAGGAGAGATAGGTCGCAGCTGTATTGCTTTTATGCATCTTAGATATATCACGAACCCAACTTACGGGGTTAGTCATGTCGCAGGATGTTTCTGTCTAATACAAATTTACGGCGAGGTGTCAAATGCTGCAGTTGTCCGTCGTTGCAGCCTGTGCTCGGTTTCCGCAGCAAGGATCGCAGTCGTAAACTGTCTTATCTGCTGGGGCCTCTAGTTTAGCATGCATCATTTACAATTGGATATCCGTGATACATATTACGAATAAGTACTGCCACTATCTTCTCAACAATACCATTTGCAGAAATTCTATGAAAGACTGGTCACATAACCCATTTGTCGGCACATTCTTCATTAGGACATCGCAAACCCTGTGTGACCTTACCGACTCGGACTTTCGTCTCTTTTCTCTTCGGTAAATACTTTCCCTGTAGGTCTTATCATCTCCCCAACGCTTTTGGGTTTAGATGGCCCTTGTATTTCTGCGCTTACGCTATACCCCGCTATCTCCTCGACTCAGAGATACAGTATGTCCAAACTCTATCTGGAACATCCACGGGAGTGAAGCAAATAATGAATAACTAACTGGAATAAGAAAAATAGAAAAATGGAAACAAATAGATATAGCGCGGTGAGATCAAGTAGAAGCAAGCAGAGATATGTTCCAACAGAACACCTGCCAAGATTCTCGCGCCCAACCCATAACACACGCCTACATGAGCCTATGTCAAGGATCAAATCGACTTTCTGATATGCAGCATCAGAATCCAACGCACTGTAATTCACCATAGCATGCAGACAGACTTACCGGCAGGGTAATAGCTCGTTTGAGAGCATTGTATTTGGATCACAGCCCGTCCACGCAAACTAGATGATGTGTCTCCGAGTAACATACTCCTTTGAGCAGGCTACCCACAGCCTCTGATACGATCTCCAATTCGATCTATTGAACGTACATCCTGCCTCACCTGTCCGTCTTGCAGGCTTTCAAGATGACAGCCATTTTCTAAAGCAAGGGGCAATCAAGACACGCGGCGTTGAGTTTCGGGTAACTCTGCATAATCAATAATTGGGGTTCATCCCATGGATCAGACTTCGGCGGGGTTTAACTTGTTCAATACACATAGACCGGAAATTGTCCATTGAGCCGAGTGAAAAATACCTCCGAGTTGTTGCACGACACATAAAATCTCCAATTTAGCGCTGGTGATGATGGAAAAAGTAAGTGGTTCTGGAAAATGTGAGCGTCAGGTGTCGTGTGCTAACGTAGAAGGGAATGCGAGTGGGTTTCGAAACGTATCATGTTGCGAACAAGCGCTTAATGGAGACATCCTCGATTAGCTACTACTGTTTTTGGTTTAATAGCTAGCTAGACAATATCCATGAAGTTGTTAGGTGGCAATTGTTGGGTACCGCGGTGACTAGTGGCGGTTGGCCGAATGCGGCAAGATTATAGGACGTATCTTAGGATTGAGTTTATTGCAGACTGAGTTCATGTGTGGAGTCCATGCGCCTAGGCTGAGCTATTCCTTTCTGGAAGCCAAAACTGCCCCGTATTACCAAGATTTAGCTACTGTCATATGCCCCTGGTTGGGTTCCTCTATGTGGAGATTTGGTCACAGATCGATTTTGATCGGAAAGGGTGCTTGCATACATACATGTATCGCGCAGGAGACCCTGCAGAATAATTCAATATATGATGCGCTACTGTATATATGCTCTAGAATCCGGTGAACTCAATTATGAGCCTAAGTAGTAATTATGGGGCATTGTATCCCCTGACCACAGCTATACTTGGATTGTGTCCTACCGTCATTGGTACCTCTCAATACCACAACACCTTTCTAGTAACCTTAGCCTCAATCTTGGTATAAGTTGATTCATATAAGAAGACCGCCATGATGGGGACCAACAGATTTTGGAAGGGGACTAAAAAGTGCTGAAATTCATCAACTGCCACAAATGTGCCACAGTCTCTCCAAGCTTGAATGCGGAACGAGTGAGGTGAGCAGGGTCCACTAAGGCTGCTGGGTAAGGCCGAAGAAGATCAGCAGCAAATGTGACAGAACCGTTTTTTTGACCTAATCTGGTCCGCTACTTCAACGCTATCTATCGGCGCTAACCCAAGTAATTGCTATGAAGTTTGTTCCCACCAATCCCTTGGACACCAGATTTGGCCATCATGTGCCACCTGCATAGTGGCGGATCCTGATCATTGTGGACAAAGTTGAACTATTACTTGCTTGGGGTCTAGTTGGACCGATGCAGTCCCTGAGCCTATCGTCCATCCATAGCCCAACCCTCGCCCCCCAAGCTTACGCTACCGGTTTGTCTGTTAATATATAAAGCTTTGTGAATACCATCATGAGGACCAAGAGATTAAACCTTCACAGGCACCGAGGGCATATGAAAGATAGTTGAACCCTCTATATTCTTCTACTCATACATTTTTTTCGGCTTCCTGAAGGCATCATGGGCAATTCGCTTTCATCTTCTCCTTCTCCTGAGCAAAGCTCACAGCCAGAGATACCACTGAGAGGGGATGAGGCAATAATCACGGGGATTGCTACCGAGTGGCCGTCTCGACTAATAGGCCCCGAAGAATTGAACAAGTATGCCTTGAAATTTTATCCCGAAAATCCTCCATGGTAGGCGTGCTCTCCAATTTCCTTTACGAGCATTCTCTAATCAAGGCAGGCTCCAGAAGTTGCTCATGCTCAATGCCAAGACAGGTATCGAGACACGAGCTGTCATCGATTTATGGGATGATCCTCGCTGGCTTGGGGACCAACCACCCACCGCTGAGGAGGTGGACACCGCATTTCGGGAATATGGTGTCGAACTCGCTAAAAAGGCTGCCCTAAAAGCCCTCCGGGAAAGTAACATCGACCCATCCTCAATCACGCATATGGTGTCCGTGACTGCAACAAATGCCGGAGCTCCAGGATACGATCAACTTGTCGCTCGTGACCTGGGTCTCCCTGATACGACAGAACGAGTCCTGCTCAGCGGAGTTGGCTGTGCAGGCGGGTGTGCATCCTTCCGACTTGCTTCTGCACTAGCAGATGCAGCCACACACCGGAAAAAAGAAGCACGGATCCTCATCGTCGCATGTGAGCTCTGCAGCATTCAGATCAGATCAGAGCTGCACGCTGCTTCACAGTCTCCCATCACTAGAATCGGCCCAGTCATTTTCAGTGACGGTGCAGCAGCACTTGTCGTTTGCAACTCTCTTGGAATGAGCGATAAGACGCCTAAGCAATTCGCAATCGTTGATGATAAAAGCGTCACCACCTCCGGAACACAAGGAGATATGTCGGTGAAAGTCTCTACATATGGCTTTCTAGCCACATTTTCGAAGAAGATTCCTGAACTGGCAATCGGATCCATGAAAGCTCCCCTCCAGTGCCTGTTGCAAACTAACGGGATGTCCTCCGCGTCTCCAACGGACTTCTATTGGGCTCTTCATCCAGGAGGCCGAGCTATCATCGAGGGTGTCCAGGCCGCTTTCAACTTGCCTGAAGACTCATTGTCAGCCAGTTATGAGATCTACAAAACAAGGGGGAACTCCTCGAGTGTTTCGATTTTAGCGGTGTTGGAAAAAGTGCGGGAAAAGAAGTTGCAAACACCGAATGTCGTTGCATGTAGTTTTGGAACCGGTATCAGGACAGAGATAGCCCTCCTACGCCGCTTGGAATAAATTGTGGGTCTCGACCTCTGTTGACTTATGATGTGACAGAAGACTGTCGGCTTTTGATTGATTGACGATTCAAATTTTACATTATACCTAGCTACATTTCTCTAGACAGGATAGCTGTACGATTACCTACCTACTCAATTAATATCAATAATGTTTACAGCCTAATCACTATGAGATAACGTAGCTTCAATGTAAAAATTCGTTAGCATATAGATTTAATCACTTATTCGAAAATGTGCCGTGATCTTTGGGTACATCTGTATTTCTTCTAATTTCTATGTTACATCCGTTTCACATATGAAGACTGCCTTACGTAGCGCCCTTGATTTCCACCAGGCTGTACTTGGAAGTTAATGAAATTCATCACAGATGTAAATTCTAGAACAACCAGTGTCTACAATTGTAATGTGATTTATTATGATGGCAAAAGTACTGACGTGCAACTGCAAACCCTGGAACCGTCCTCCCACTGGGTTTAGTAAAATGCACCCTGTCAATTGATCCTCATACAAGACCAACTTCATTTAACATATAGCCAAGAACAATTCGTATGAGAGGTAGTCAAGACGCAATGAGTACTTTGAAGTGAACGATACACCAGTGTATAGCGAGAAATATATGCTCGGTAATTGTGACTGAGCTCAATTGTTGCCATAAAAGCTATCCCTTTTTGTGTTTGAGGGTATGCGCGAGAGTCAGTGTTAAAGTAGACTATTACACAGTTCATCACTGAAGTTCCTTTAATTCTAGAAGCTCAAAACTGAGGTAGATAAGAAGCAACCCTAATTGGTTTCATGTTCTACAGTCCTAGAGAATAATCATGTAGCCGCGCAAAGTAGCCGAATTCCCGCCGGGTCGGCAACCGAGGGTATTCCCGGCCGACCACGCGGCATGACAACCACAAGCCGAGGGACATCTCCGATGTAAATCTCCTAGGCTCCTCCACTCAGCGTTCTAGACTTTCTCATTTTGTCGCATCGTCAATCACCCACAATGTTATCGCGAACAACACCCCGACTCCGGGGCCCCATTGCCCGCATTCCACGCGCTATCAGCACCACACCTACAGTTCACTCCATTCATACATACAACGCGCTTCGACTTACATTGCGCACAACCGTCGCATCACAGAAGTCATGGATACCCATTCAGTCGTCGCAGCAACAGCGCACCTTCAGCATATCCGCCCTTCGTACCGCAGAAACACGAGTCATTAACGTCCCTGCCATGGCGGAATCTATCTCGGAGGGTGTCCTTTCTACATTCCACAAGCAGGTTGGAGATTACGTAGAGCAAGATGAGGAAATCGCTTCGATCGAGACGGACAAAATCGACGTCGCTATCAATGCGTCTGAGAGTGGTACAATTGCGAAACTACTGGTGAACGAGGGCGATACGGTGACGGTCGGACAGGCAGTTATTGAACTATCTCCGGAGAAGCGCGATGGGTCGCAATCTGCAGAAGTTCAACCTGCTACAGAGGCTGCTAAGGAATCACAAGAAGATCAGCCCGCATCGTCCCCTACGTCTCAGCCAGAGACAAAACCCGAACCTAAGAAGGAATCTACTGCGCCCCCTGCACCATCGAAACCTGCTGCACCCGTCGCCAGCGCTCAAGGACCCGTGTCAGCTTACAAGGGTAGTCGCGCAGAGAGAAGGGTATATGAACTTTGCCAACTTCGCCTCCATAGATGAGATACTAAAATTTGATGCAGGAGAAAATGACCCGCATGCGCCTCCGCACCGCAGAGCGTCTCAAGCAATCCCAAAACACCGCCGCTTTTCTTACTACCTTCAATGAGGTCGACATGTCCAAGGTGATGGAGTTCCGGGCACAGAACAAAGACAATGTACTCCAGAAACATGGTGTTAAGCTTGGATTCATGGGTCCAGTTGCCCGTGCATCTGCGCTCGCGTTGAAGGAGATCCCGGTCATTAATGCTTCTATCGAGAATGATGATACCATCGTGTTCAGAGATTATATCGATCTCAGCGTGGCTGTTGCGACACCGAAGGGATTGGTAACGCCGGTGTTGAGGAATATGGAGAGCTTGAGTGTGATGGGAATTGAGAAGGGAATCGCTGAGCTGGGAAAGAAGGTATGTTTAGGATCGGCGTTGTCATTGAGTATTGCAGTCTAACTGGTACAGGCACGCGATGGCAAATTGACTATGGATGACTTGTCCGGAGGTTCATTTACCATCAGTAACAGTGGCATTTGGGGATCCTTGTTTGGTACGCCAATCATCAATGTGCCGCAAACGGTGGTGCTGGGTATCTATGGAATTCAGCAAAGGCCAGTTGCTATCAAAGAACAGGTCGAAATCCGGCCGGTAAGCTCAATTTATGATGCATATTACTCTGGCATTGCTAATTTACTTTTTCAGATGATGTATACTGCTTTGACATACGATCATCGGCTGGTGGATGGTCGTGAAGCGGTTACTTTTCTGACCTTGGTGAAGAAGTATCTCGAGGATCCAGCGAGCATGCTGATTGAGTAGATTGTGTAGACGATTGTTCTCTGCTAGTCCTATTTTACCTTTGCTTGTGAAATAAGAACATCCTGTACCTATCTGTGAAGCCTTATCTTCTGCTTCCAATGTGATTTAAATCAAGCAACTTGGATATGCTGGTTGTGGCCTGCATTATGTGACATCAACATACTTTCGGGCATAGGATCGGATGTGCCGAGGAACAGCATACCATTAAGTTGCCGACCGCATCGAACATCCGTCGGCGAGAAGCCTTCATACCGATATGCATGCATCAATCTGCAGAGGATATACTACCGATAGGCTACCGAGCTCTACTACTTAAGATGCGGGGTTCTCCTATTGTATTTAGTTCAAGCTGCAACTTATCTGCACTGGTGGGTTCTCAACACTCCGATCTCGTGCTGCAACGGTCCAGCAAATACATATAAAAGTAACTTGAACACTAACAACAGCGAGCTATACTCTTTATCCGGACACTCAACAAGATATTTACTCATCACAAGTACAAAAGAGACAATATGTTCACCCCACGAAGCCGAATACTTACCCAACGGCAAGTCCACCACTCTTCCCGTCTTCGTCTCCACCTACGGCCATATGCCACTGAAGCAACGACACAGGGCTCAGTAGCCAAACTGGTACGCCACTTCTACCAATATATTTCGTGAACAAAAGAACCTAACACTGAGAAGAGCGAGCACAACAATGACAGCTTCCTCCAAAGCACCCCCTCGACCTACATCGACACAATGTACACATCATGGAAAGCTGACCCGACCTCCGTACATGTGTCCTGGCAAGCATATTTCCACAATGTTGAGAACGGACATGTCGCAATTGAGCAGGCTTTCATCCCTCCGCCAGAACTAGTATCTGCAACTTCCACGATACCAAAACCCAGAAGCCTGATCCGAAAGAGTGGCTAATCGATTCGTGGAAGGGTATGAAGACGCCAGCAGAGTCAAATATGGAAACACTACCACCGAAGGTGACCGCAGTCAACTATGAATCCATCGAGGCCGTGTCTAAGCACCTTGGAGCGGAGATCGCACAAGGCTTCGAGCTACACATGAACCTAGAACGGATTCATTCTCGCCGGCAACAAACATTGACGACCGGCAAAGATATTGACTGGGCTACTGCCGAAGCTCTGGCATTGGGAACGCTTCTCCGTGAGGGTACAGGGGTTCGAGTAGCCGGACAGGATGTCGAACGAGGCACCTTTTCCCAGCGTCATGCCGTTCTCCACGACCAACGAACCAACAAAACATACACACCTTTAAGCACCATCAGCCCAGGCCAGGGCTTATTCACCATAACCAGTTCGTCCTTGAGTGAGACTGCAGCAATGGGTTTCGAATTTGGCTACTCTTTGGCAGATCCAAATGCTCTCGTGATGTGGGAAGCCCAGTTCGGCGACTTCGCAAACAACGCTCAAGTCATCATCGATAACTATATCGCATCTTCTGAGAAGAAGTGGCTTCAGCGCTCTGGTGTGGTTCTTTCGTTGCCTCATGGCTACGACGGCCAAGGACCGGAACATACTTCAGCCCGCTTGGAGCGATTTCTGCAACTGGGCGACGAAGATTCGAGGCATTTTCCAACACCAGAGCAACTCCAGCGCCAGCATCAGGATGCTAACATACAGATTGTGTGCATGACAAGTCCCGCAAGCTACTTCCACGTTCTGCGCCGGCAAATCCACCGGGACTTTAGAAAACGTATGTCTCCTTTTCCGATATCTCATACCCCTGCTAACAAATCTAGCTCTCATCATACTCTTCTCCAAATCCCTACTTCGCCACCCCCTTGCACGTTCGGATATTGCAGAGTTCATAGAGACTCTCTACTTCCAACCATTGCTCCCCGAAACTCGGCACGGTATTACTATCAATGAGGCGGAAGACGTCAAGCGTGTCATCTTCTGTTCTGGCCAAGTGTATGCGGCGCTCTACAAGTATCGCGAAACTTATAACCTCAAAGACACAGCTATCACGCGGATTGAAGAACTCCACCCGTTTCCGTGGGAGGAAGTTAGACAGAATCTGGATAATTACCCAAACGCAACAGATGTTGTTTGGTGCCAGGAGGAAACACTTAAGGGTGGCGCTTGGGGCTACGTTATGCCGAGGTTTGAAGCTATTTTGGCTAAGACGGCAAACCACACGGATAAAAAGGTACGATATGCGGGTAGGGACCCAATGTCAAGTGTTGCAGTGGGGTACAAGGTGCTTCACTCCACTGAGGAAGAAAAAGGTCATGGGTGACGCGTTTCAGATATCTTCCTGTCAATGACCAGTTCTTCACATAGCTATATGAATCGAGGTACCAATGTCTTTAATATTACAATAAAGGACTAAGAATAAACAGTCTTTAGATGAATGGAAGTGCTTCGTATATCGTTATTCGTGAGACCATGTCAACCCCTCCTGCAGTTCAGTCTCTCCCAGACAACGCCGCAATCAAAGCTGCACCAATTCCCGACCCATCCTCTGCAGGCACAAAGGTAATCAAGTCCTCTGAACTATCAGGCCACTCGAGAATTTCTCGTAAAGCAGCCGCTGCCCGCTCCTTGAACCGGAAAAGCTTCTCAAAAGTAGACCCATCCACACCAACACGGCCTTGGCGAATGCCCTCCTTCTTACAGATAGCCGCAATGCCGCACGCATACAACCTGGCCGCACGCGTACAAACAATTTCCCCGAGACGACAACAGACACGGAGTTCTTCGCATGTTGGCTCAATGCCAAATTCCTCTTTGAGGAATTTTCGTGTCTCCGCCATCGCGCTATCCTCCGCTGACCCGTCCTCTTCCATCCTCGACACACACGACGATTCCATAGCGTGACTATGTCGCAGACGACCGAGGTCCATGTTCTCCAGGTAGCCAGCTTTCTCATGTAAATGAACAATAATAAGCCTCACTATCTCTCCCACGTACAGCCCAGCCACCATCTTTTCGTATGTCTGTTGACCCGGTCGCGGAGAAGCACGGTCAATCTCGAGGTCGAATTGGCATCGCGGAAGAACCCGATGGCTGTTATCAAAGGCGCCATACTCGGTATTGATTGCGACGTAATGGTCGGCGGGGAGATGGTGCTCTGCAATCTTCGGCACGCGCCCGATCTTTTCCATGTATGCTGAGTTGCACCCAGTGCCGAAGATGCTACCGATCTTGATCTCGGGGTCTTTGTATGCCGATGCGATGAGCGTTCCTGTTGTGTCATTCACTAATGCCACGATGTGCACAGGGACGTTCTGTCCATGAACGAGTCAGTGCCGTATTAGCTAGATGGTATAGAAGAGCTTACCCTCTCCTCAAACGCCTCTTCCAACTGTGCAACAACATCCTCACCCTCTACCCCAGATACATCCCATCCCTTTGTCCAACGCTGCAACACTCCATGTCGGATGTTATCCTGCGTCACCGGGTACGAGAAAGTAAACGCAAGTGGTAGTTTCTCGCCCGGGCGGGGAGTCAATTCACGCTCGCGCAGAAAGTCTGCCACACGGTCCGCAATGTATGCCCATAGCTCCTGCGCATTACCTGTTTTCAAGCCACCCGGTAACTTGAATTTGCTTTGTGCAATCTTGTATCCTCCTTTCTCTTCTGTCAGAGTGACGTTGCATACGCGGAGATTGGTTCCGCCCATATCCACGGTCAGGTATTGGCCTGTTTCGTGGCCGGTCGGGGACTTGGTAACCCAGGTCACATTCATTGGCTGGCATGTGTCAGTTTATCAGAATACCGAGGTGAGTGAACAAAGCGTACAATATCGCTATCGGAGTTTCCCAGTCCTAAACAGAGAAAATGTCAGAGCCTCTACTACAATGTGTGGTGAGGGCTGTATACAAACCCTTCTCCATCTCCTCGACAAAATGGTCGGTGATACGTCGAAGCGTGTCTCCATCCACACGGAACATATCCGCGATCTTTTGAACCTCTTCTGTCACTTTTACCGATACTCCTACGCTGCAGTGTCAGTCCAGGGCTCTGCAGAACATGTGGTGAGGAGGGTCGTATACCCTGCGGGAAGTGGATGCCCGATGCGGGAGCGCCCTGTGGTTCCTTCATTTCGACGACTAGCAATATGATCTTCTAACTAACGTTGAACAAGAAAATGGTGTTCAAGTGAAAATCATGAGCCTTCTCGATAGGTTTTATATAGGACAGATAAGTAACACAATCACCTCCTCTTACGTATACCTTCGGTCCACACTTAGCCCTCATGAAGCATACCCACATCTGACAACCAGGCTAGTTAATCAGCCGCGGGTTTGCTCCCAACCAGTCATAGCCAAGTTTTCTGGATTATTCTATTTCTAGACCGGTACACAATTTTCCGAGAACAGTAGGACCGGCATCTTCAGAGCTCGGCGATGAATCGGGTTGACTTCAGGATGACGTCGGCCCGAGGCGGGTCCGCGGAGTGGTCCCTTCCGGCGTCTGGTTGATAAGATGGTTGGATCTGCATGGCCTTGTTTCAAGGCAATGCTTATCTAGAGCTTATCTAGAGGCTCTTGGCTCTGGGTCTATGTCTTGTGGAAGGCTCTAGAAAGTGGTAGGTGTTGATGATGTAGTGATCCTTATGGAGTATTATCATCTTAAGATAAGTTATAAGCTGGCAGACTTTTCGTGGCACCTTACTGTTCATGGCGTCTAGCAGGTTATCTACCTAATGCACTCCGCGGGTTATTTTCACCGTATCGGTGTTTCCGGAATGATCTAGATCACACACATGTTTTCCTGTTATGTCTGACCAACCCACTTGTCCCCAAGGCAATCAGTAACATATGGCATGTGTTGACACAACATCCAATTAAGGAAGCCAATTAAGAACAAGGTTGAAACTACTATTTCTCCGCCCAAAGCTCATAATCCGGAAAGTACCGATCATGAATCCTCTGCGCATAATCTACCAGAGCTGGTAATCCTCTCACGATCGCCTGCGTTTCAGGACACCTGCATATAATTAGTACCCAAGAAGTACTACTCCCCCAAACAGGAATCTTACGCGGTACAGATCAAAGCCCCAACAACGAACCCAAACAGTGTAGCATCAGCCTCAGTCGGATGCTGACCCCCAAGCACCCAATATGGTCCCTCGCGATCACTTTGCAACCTGGAGTCCTCTAATAAGGCGTTAATATCCTCCCATATCTGTTTCTTGAATGCGCTCCGTTCTTCTGCCGAATAGCGTAATGTTCCTTGCCCATGCAACGTCTGGTACTGTTTCCGGTAGATGAGATGTCCCACGATTATCCGGACAGGATACGGCAGTGAGGCTAGGATATGTTCTCGCATGGAATAGTAATTGTCAATCCATTTTTCGTAACCCTATTTCTCGTCAATCAAACGCGATGTACAGACGGGGTGGACGGTATTAATACCTGCAAAAAGTACAGTTTGTCTTCCAACAACGCTTTAATGCCCGAGTCAAGAACCTTGTCCTGAACGCTCAAGCCGCCATTCAGGTCTGGGAGGATATTGTTATTAACGAGATCCTGTATGATGAGATCCGAATCAGACATTGTCCGAGCCTGATCCGGCCCAGATTTGTCTTCATCGCAAATAGTAACATAAGGCACTTTTCCCCGTGGCGCCGCGCGAACAGACCCACTTTCAGTGCGATAAGATATTCCACTAAACCGGAGCCGGACTTCAAGTTTCGTCACAAAGGGTGACCATGTGTAGATCCCCGTGCCGGGGAAGCCGCGGTATAGGGTTATTTCTGGTTGTTTCTGGCTGATTCTCATTGTGTCCCTGTTTAGTTGTGTCCGCGGGTTGGTTCGCTGAGATAGTGACGATGATGGGTGGGTGAGAAGCTTCTTAAAGCGGGTTTTGCGATTATTGCAAAGACCGAGAGTGGATCGAGCTCGTGTTGGGTAGAGAGGTTGGAGTCTCATTCGCCGGTCGAATTAGACTTATCCTAGTGTGCTTCTTAGCTGTTTCATTGGGTATGGGGGGCGAGAAAGAAATAAACAAGGTCAATTGACAAGCCAAGGGTATCAGTTAATAGGGGTATGTTGCCTAGAATGCTGCCTAGATTTCGCTTTTGCGGGGACCCTCCTACGGACGCTAGATCCTTCGATCGGGACTGTAAAGCTGGACGAACAATCATGACCGAAGTTCTGTTCCGCTTTGCGAGAATAATCGTTACTCGGCTTCAGTGGACTGGCCAAGAAGCGACAATAGATGTATTATTACAATAATATAAAGGAGAAATGGAAGGGTTCCACCCATGCAATCCATCAAGTCCAGTAAAAGTGCTCTGACTGCGCTGCATTCTCGAGTAATCGAGTCTAGCTATGTAAGCTAGACTTAACCACTTAAGCAATGGCAAAAGCGCCCGCAACAATAGCAACAGCAGCACTAAAGTGTCTGCAAGGCAGAGAATTGGCACCGTTTGTCGGGACAACACTGTTGCTTCCCGCTGTCGTGCTGGCAGTAGTCGTTCCATTTCCAGTATCCGTACCCGCTGAGGAGGTCACATTTGTTGCCGTAGTCTTCGTAGCCGGAGACAGGTGCTTATACGCCACCAGGTTGGACGTGAAGATGCTCGTTGCGCTCATTTCCTCCTCAATGCCCTCCGTGCCATCCCAGCTCGATTTGTACCAGTGCTGTCCACAAGTTGTGTTACTACTTCCGCCACTGCATTGCTTCGCAGCGCCAACAGCCGAGCCTTGTAGGCGCGGCAGAATGTCGGATGATGTATATGGCGCAAGCATGCTCGTTATGGTGAGACTCTCCGCCAGAAGACCCTTGAAAGTTATCTCGTTGTCGTTACAGACGTTCGCGGGTTCACAAAGCACCTCAGACATGATCTCACCGCCGAATTTAGAGGGGAAGAATGTTTGTAAGGTACCGTTCAACAACCCATCCAGGGCCGTCTTCCACTGCGTGGTCTCTCCGTTTGTCTATCCATTGTTAAACCTCTGTCCTATACCAGAGCGTGCATAACCACTTACGTAGTTGTACATATATGCCGCGCCACTCAGATACACCGCGTAGTTATACGACCACTGATTGTTACCGAGGTTCGTACAATCATTTTCCGCATTAGTACTATCAGCGACATTCCAAGTTTCCTGATCGACTAGAATTCGGGAACTCCAGTCCCAGATTGTATTTGCCCAGTCGACATAGGTCTGGTTATTTGTATACCGAGCCAACCGCGCCGCGAGTTGGAACAAACCCCCATTGCTCATAGAATTCTTCATTGTGTATCCGACTTGGTAAGGCCAAATCTGCCAGCGGAGACCACCTTCGCAGCTGCTGTTGTCCCAACGGGCGGATTGCACATCGAATACCCGCTCCGCTAGATCCACCCACGACGGCATTCCAGCGTCCTCCGGGTAGTTTAGCTCTGCCGCTGTCATGGCGGCGAGGCCCCAGGCTACCTGGTCGTCGTTACCCATGTATGAAGACCAGTTGCTGGGCATATAGTCGTTCCCGGCGCCACGTTGGTGATACATGCCCTGGCTGACGGCGGCGTTGTTAGAGGCGTCGTTGGTGAAATACCAGTACCGGATCATGGTGTCGAAGAGTACGCCACCTTCCCACCAGGTGTGGTTGATGTACCCGGGGATTTGGCCGGTCTGGTTGCCCGTGTAGTAGGACATGGCGTTAAAGGCGGCTGTGGCGGCAGCATCTTTGACGGATTCTGCGGGGCGTCAGAGGGGTTCGCTTGCATGAGTGGTGGGAGAAGGAAACGTACGTTCGTCGGTAATGTCGAGATCGATTGCAGCGGGGGTACCGGCCAACGCGGCGACGGTGAATGCCGCTGCTATGTAATGAGCGAATACCATGGTGGTTGTGTAAACGAGTGTGGTTGATGATCAGCGGGAAATCTTGGGAATCCCTGGGCGGCTTATATTTCAATAAGAACCAGCATAAGAATCTCAGATTTGGGTGGGTTGTTAGTGGACATGAGAGTTTGACCATGTGGTTCGAAATGGAGTTTAGTTCACCACAGTCTCCTTTCAGGAGGGGTGGATGCCCCCAACGAGGCTTAGACTTGACACGAAGTGGAGGGTGCACAATAGCCTCAGGGGCGGAAAAATGCTCGAACTGCACCAAAGGCCTTCGATAGGACAAGTTTCAGGGTCCAAAGACGCTAAAACAGCTGGGTGTGATAATGATTTGCTGTTTGCTTATGGTTCATTTCGGTTGGCTTGTTAGCGTCAGTTAAAGTCTGGGGCGGTTAGGGCCCGTTCCACTGCTCATGGCCAATGAGCCTCATGACCATCCCTGGCTCATTATTCGGGATTTTTATATGAGGTTTTGGATGGTTCGCACTGAATAATGTCTCTAGCAGCTTTTTGAGAGATCCATACTATTTCCTGATCATTCTACTTGGGGTATTCCGTAAGGCCACAACCTAATTCAATAGTCAGTTAACTATTTGCAACATCAAAATCTTAGTCAGCGGGCTTCTTGCGCAGGGTCCAAAATGCCTCAGGTATCTTCAAGGTGATCCAACACAGGGATGTTGCTTACCATGACCGAGAGCAGCCTGTCATTGTTCTGAAGTAGATTGTATTCAGCAGAAAGCAATTTCTAGAACCCTGAGCTACAACCTTTTGACTTTCACTCTGAGTTTACATCTCTGCGGGGATATCTATATATTTAGCCGTCAACGAGTCGTTTAACGACTCGGTAGAAGCTCGAGGATTGGAGGACGGGCGGGAAAATTCAAGTCAACTAGCCTACTTAATGACATGAAGGTTTGTGGGCCCGAGTAGGCAGGCTCGGAGTTGGCCTCTAGCCAAGGCGAGCGGAGGTATTATGAGCCGCTTTGTAGGAGCCTAAGATCAACTCAGTTATCTGCCTATCTCTAACAGAATGCTTAGGCCGGTGGAACTGCAGGTATAAGTCTAACGTAGAATGGCTACACATCAGTTCTTAAGGTCAAAATACACGGATAATCATAGCAGATCAAGAGCAGAAAAACTATTGAAAAATATCTGCTTACTTTACATCTTCCTATGTCTAGATCTGTTTATGAGTTGTTGTATGAGTGCTGCTCTATTGCAAGATTGAGCTTACTGGAGCATTAGAGAGATAAGAAAAAAAAAAGCATTATCATTCTAAAGTGCTCGATTATGCATCGTACATAGCTTGACAGTTACCATCAAACAATAAATAGTAGAAGTATAAGTACAAGGCAATGTGCTACTGCTATGGGAAGTATGTGAATGTCAAAATACCTAATCAACAGAAGTGGAATATGATTGGACCAGCCCCAGCCGAGCCCCGCGAGGCTGAGCTACTCAACTACTAGTACGAAGTGATGAGTAGCTAGTTACCAAATCCGGCATATGACAAGGCTGTCAGACATGTGTAAGATCGCGCAAAACTCCCCAACAACAACCTTCCCCATCATTGAGAGAAGAGGCAACAGGAACACGACAATGAGGGAACGCCAACCTCGTCGCGAAGACTACACCGTAGGCTGGGTCTGCGCTCTGCCAATCGAACTAGCAGCCGCACAAGCAATGCTAGACACCGAACACTCCAGCATACGCCTGCAGATTAACGATCCCAGCATATTCATTATGGGAAGTATTGCTGGGCACAACGTTGTGATTACCTGTCTCCCAGATGGGCAGATAGGCACCAGCTCCGCCGCGACCGTGGCAATCCAAATGCGCTCGGCGTTTCCATCCATCAGGTTCGGCCTCATGGTGGGAATCGGAGGGGTTGTTCCCAGTCCTGAGCACGATATTCGGCTGGGAGATGTGGTTGTTGGTCGACCAGATAATCAAACTGGGGGCGTGGTGCAGTATGACTTTGGGAAGAGCACGTCTAATGGGTTTGTACGCACAGGCTTTTTGAATGCGCCCCCGGTTATTTTGTTGAATGCGGTGGCCCTGCTACGGGCCAGGCATTTTCTGGGGAGGGGAACGATGACCGAGTATATGGAAGGGCTTAAGGATATGCCTGCTTTCACGCACGATAGAGATAAAAACAGGGATGTCCTGTTCGAGGCGGGTTATAACCATGCTGGGGGAATGACGTGTGAGGCATGCGATAAGGAACAATCGATTCAACGCGACGAACGTGAAGGCCATGATATCAAAGTGCATTATGGAACGATTGCGTCCGGGAATCAAGTACTCAAGGACGCGCATCAACGAGACCGACTCGCAGCAGAGTTAGGCGGGGTGTTGTGCTTCGAGATGGAGGCTGCCGGGCTGGTGAATAATTTCCCATGCCTGGTGATCCGAGGCATTTGTGATTATGCCGACTCGCATAAGAACAAGAAATGGCAGCCTTATGCTGCCGGGGTGGCGGCTGCTTATGCGAAGGAGTTGTTGTCAGTCATACCACCAGGGCATGTGGAGAGAACGAGACCTATGAGGAGAAATGGTTCGTGGTCAATCTTTGTTCGTTTTGAAGTATATGTTCTGTTTTCTGATTGTTGTAGCTCCCAGAGAACTCTTCTTGGTTCCATTTCAGAGAGATGGAAACTTCACTGGTCGTGATTCTATAATGAGTGAGCTTGGTAGACGATACGATGCAGCTGCTTTTGAACGTTTTCTCAGCATAGCTCTCGTTGGAGATAAGGACACAGGGTGAGAAAATTATTGTGATACTAAATATGATAGATGTCACTAACAAAGTCAGTAAATCACAAATTGCCCTTGAATACGCTTACCGAAGCCCCCAACATGTGCCCTGGCTATCCGTATTCTGGGTCAACGCAAGCAGCATCTCCCGATACAGAAGGTCTTATCAAGATATAGCTAACAGTCTTGATCTACCCGGAAAAGATGAACCAGCCGTCGATATCGTGGAACTGGTATTGGAATAGCTAGCTGACGAAGAAAATGGGCCATGGCTGGTTATTCTGGACAATGTCATTAACGTGGGTGTTTCCCAAGAGACGGGGCTTCCTGTTCTGCTGGAGGATGACGTGACGGAGACGATTCCGATTTTTTCATCGTTCCGAGAAGCAAAACATGGATCTTTGCTTGTCACGTCGCGCAATTTGGAGGCTGCAATAAGTATAGTTGGTTCAGCTGAGAACATTGTCCATGTCCAGCCAATAGATGAAGGGCCGAGAAGTGCAATTGGTATTGGGCAGGATATGCTGGCTAACCTGGCTCTGGACAGCCCAAAAGATGGCCGGACACCATTATCGTGGGCTGCAGAGGCTGGGTTTGTGCCAGTCGTGAAACTTTTGCTTGCTACTGGTAAAGTGGACGTTGATGCAAGAGACTCACATTATGGTCGAACTCCTCTATCATGGGCTGCGGGGGCTGGGCATGCAGAAATTGTTCAGCTCCTTCTAGCAACCAACAAAGTCGACATCAACTCTGTCGATTACCAAAACCGGCCGCCACTGACCTGGGCGCTCTTTAATTCTCTCGAGCGAATGAAACCGGTAGTGAAGCTGCTTCTAGCCACTGGCCAAGCTGACCTAAACATCCGCGATGAAACATCAGACCGCACAGCCCTTTCGTGGGTGTGTGGAATGGGCCACCTTGAGATTGTCAAATCGCTGCTTGAAACCGGCAAGGTGGATGTCAACACCATAGAGAAATACCACGGACGAACGCCGCTTTCCTGGGCTGCATTTGACAAACATCAAGAAATCATGAAGGTGTTGATTGCTACGGGACATGCAGACTTGGAAGCAAGAGATAACGAAGAGGGCCGGACTGTACTGTCTTTGGCGGCAGGGAATGGACTTGAAGCTGGGGTGAGAGCTTTGTTAGAGACTGGGGCGGTGGATGTTAATTCCAAAGACCGGAACAGGAGGACACCGCTATTCTGGGCATTAAAGAATGGACATCAAAATACGGCTCTTCTCCTAGAGGAGGCTTTGAGCGGATGAATCTACTTATATAGTATCACTCTAAATAGAGTAGGTCTGCTACACCCAAGCCCCCTTAGCTCTTAGGCTGCCCTAGTAGATTGCATCACTATGGCCTAGTCTCTTTCTAGGCATATCTGCCATTTCACTAAAGTCTCTAATCATTCACATAGTCTCAAGCTAACCACGAGTTAGGCTCAATCAAGGTCTGAAGTCTCACAGAAGCCCCACCGACGATAGCAGCCCACCAACAGAATAGTATAATCGCCTCGTCCACGCGAGACTATGCTGTTAACACCGACGGAGGCTGGGAAATGACACCAAATTTTGCCACACGAGGGTCATCTGGAAAGGCAAGTGTATACAGGTGAGTGAGTGCCGCTCCCTGGGATTGTCCCCATAGCTGGTTTTAAAAACATGATTAGGATAATATGATCTTCGTGGACTGGAATCTCTTACCATGATATTGTCTGGGTCTCCACCAAATGCCCGAATGTTCTCGGCTACCCATTCTACTGCGGCCCGCACATCCAACAAAGTCAGAGATGTCTCTGTCAGAGCTTTCGATTTAGGATCTACATCGAGTGAAGTTAATCAATTAGCCCGAGTCATTCGCGCGAGGGTGGTTCAACATGATCTTACTGCCGAAGATGTTGACCCGATAATTGATCGTTACGACAATATGTTCCTTGGAGTTCGATACCCAGTTCGATGGTAGCTGGGATGGAACCTCAGTTCCGCCAGTGACACCGCCACCACCTGTGACAAAAAGAGCTACAGGCAGATTTAATGTCTTGTTGGCAAATGCTGGGGTCCACACAGCTAGTGACAGACAGTCCTCTGAGGAGGACCAAGCAGTCGATCCCTGATTGGGTGCCTCCCCAATACTCAGCAGAAGGCTTGTAGGCGCGTACTCTGCCCACATGCTGCTTCCGGAAGCAACATACTGCGGACAGGCTAGATACGAGGTCATCAGAAGGCTGCTCGCCTCGGTCACCCTCACAGCACAAGTCACTCACCAGGTCCAAAGCGAGTCGAGTCGATTCTCTTCGACGAGTTGGCCAACTTTTGAGGCGGAAGCCATCTGAGATCCCCGACTGGCGGCTAGTTATATAAAGTGATTATTATTAGCCTCGAACCTCTCCGATCCTTGATAGCTAGCTCGGTGTGTACCTGTGCATAGGGAACCCGAAGAAATTGGCGGACATCCGGGTATGTATCATTCAACATGCCAATAAAGGTTCCCGTTCGTGTCTCCACTGTCAAATTTCACCAGTTGGATAGCGATCTCGCTGGTTGCCACGATAAGTCTGCATAGTATGGGGGTAACAACTCTCCAAGAGCGAGAGCAGTGAGCCCTGCCCAGACCAACCAAGCGAAAAAGGTCACCATTTTCTAATTGTCACCAAACGGAGAGATTTCACTGTAATGTAGGTTTCTTTGCGTTAGGTTAGTGCAATGCGGAGAGAACTATTTATGTATGCGAGCACGAAGAGGCCTCACGTCTCACGCGGCGTCTGAGGTCAATGCTGCAGGGTCCGTTCCCCACTCTGCGGGGGAAGTGAGGGTCCTACGAAGGACCTCGTAATCACTACTTTAAACAATGTAAAGCTCAGATACTCAGACTTGGCATAAGTCTGCCCTCTTAACCGAGAGGTCCGATTACCCGTGAGTTAGAGTTAGTCTCGACTACACAACCATTCAAACGCATCTCCACTCACCTATCCGCATTTTAGATGGCCGAATCTGGGAATGATATGCATCAGGCCCTGGTCTCTTTATGCTACCTAATCCATACTGAATCCTTTATCCGGCATCCTTGCAGGTAATTCCTCCAACGACAATAGCAGCCATGACCCTTCGCTGAGCGGCCAGCTATTCCGCCGATATTAATCCGCCCAGACTAAGTTCAAATTCCCTACACTGCAGAGCATAGCGAATAGAATGGTCAATTGCCTGATGCGCAGTGTGTTCTGCTACTCTGCCTGGGGATGCACCTACAGTAACGGTCATGTCGCATGAGCTTCTCGTATAATAGTTTTTGTGTTGTGGCATTTCTAATGGGTTTATGGTGTGTTTCCAATAGATCCACGCCACCGTTCGACTTTACCTGTTGTTAGTCTACGCAATAGTAACATGGCGGGGCATGAGTCCCTAAGTAAACAGCTTAAAAGTAGTACCACGCGTGCAAGCCAAGCGAATATTGAGACCTAGTCTTTTAGACTCAAGTTGAGCCAGATGCAATGGCAGCTTACGCGCCGGGGTCGGTGCCAAGCGAAGATTTACTATCCCGATCCCCGGACTCCACCATTCACTGTCCAATAGACATCACCATCCACAATCTATTGTGGCCTGATTCAAATAAAGGATAGATGTGGATTACAAGGTGTCGAACCGCTAAAGCAGGTTCAGCAAATTCCGCTTTTATGAACTTATCTGATAGGACATATCGCTCCGTCTGGTCAGGTAGACGGAATATATCTTTCCCGGTCTATGGCGCCTGCAATTTTCTCTCCGTGTCGGATGACCGACGCTGCAGAGTGGTCCTAGTCTATCTGTGCGTCAACTGACTTGGCATTCATGAAAATATTAGCTATAGCTATCCTGTAACGGCTGAACCCCAAGGGTGTGGATCCAAGCCCACCACCTTATCCCTGGCCCTTACTGTAACCCTACATCCAGGTGATGTTCCAGTTGACGGTAAGTAGCTTCCCGCAGGGGGGTTTCCATGGTCGCTGACAGACGCCACAGCGATTCAGTGGCCGTGCGCCCCAGCTCTTTAAGGGGGCATACATCATGTCCCCTGGACATGTGCCTGGAGCCGGTCACCACCAAGCAGAGGTCAGGACGCCAATCTTTCTTATCACTTCAGCTAGCTTACCATTACAAACAGGCTGGCAGAGCGTATCGACTGCAGTCGGCTGCCCAGGGGGAGACATCACCTGCATGCGCTCCGTGAATTACACAACTCTGATGACCATTGACAGCGAAGTCGCCAGCAAATACAGCTACCAGCTCCAGCCGCGGATAGATGGGGGCATAGTTGCCGATACTTGTAATTCTCCCATCCTCAGTACTTACTTCACGACAACGAAGCCGACAGTTCCAAGACGAAGCACAATTGTACCAGAAGAACTTCCATTTCAGCGGTCCCGTTGTGACCTCCCATGAGCGCCACGAAGAAAACAGCCATAGCTCCAGCTATGTCACCAGCGCAGCAGATATTGCTGCCGAGCTGCAAATGTACTTCCCCTCAATCACGGAAGATGTGGTTGAAGAGATCCTCAAACTTTATCCTGCCTCGCGTTACGCGAATGCAGGTTACCGTTTTGCCGACATTCGTCAGGGCTTCGACATGACCGGCAAGAACTTGGCTCTGACTCAGGCGCTGCATAATGAGATGTGGAATGGTATTGTCAATCTTGGGGAAGCTACTCATGGTACGGATTAGACTTATTACTGGTATAATATTTATAGTAATGTGCCAACTAATGGGTTGACTTCTTCTTCCTCCTCGTCAGTCAATGTCACCGTTGCGGTATGTTCTTTCTCCGATTGATGGCTATTTTATTTCTACGGACTGACTTTCCTTTGCAGCGCACCATGCAACAGTACCTCCTTGCGTTCGTCCTAACCGGCAACCCCAACACTCTCTGGCTTGATGACAAGATTTACTGCCCGAAGTATCGAAATGCGACGAACACCATCAGCTTCAATACAACTATGTCCATTACTTTCGATGACCTTGCCAACGACAAGACCCTCTTCTGAAATAAGGCGTTGTGGTACTGGGGCAGTGTTATGGATATGGATGCAACACTCCGCATATCTGGCTTAAGCTTTGTGGTTCTTGTGTTCTAGGCACCAGACAGTCTCTCAATTCATGCAAAACATCTTAATAACCTGCTACAGGAACGAAAATTGCCTTGGCATTGACATTCATTCCTCATTCATTCCTCATTCACTGTTCTTTTTGCTTTCTTGTTATCCATCAGACAATGTCCACTTTGTATTTTAGATCGAAACGCCAATTTAAAAATTGTAGGGATTCGAGTTTTGGACGGGCACAGGGTGTGCTATCCCGGCCCTGTGGGGATACTCTGTGCCTCGGGAGACCCTATTTGAGGGTTCAGTCGGAGGTGGCCATGTCTTTCTCCCTCCGATCCCCGACGGCCCTACGTAATGTATCCTCACAAATTCCGTTACTTGCCGTGCCATGTCACCTAGGTTCACTAAATTTCCGAATCCTAATCAATCCTACCATCTTGATTATACTCCCAGACTATCGTCTGGAACCGGACCTGTTTCCTCTACGGTGCTAGTGTCTGCCAGTGTATCATGCACAGTGTTGATGTGCGGGTACGCGGGAGTAGATATCCTCTCACAGCGGAGCGAAATAATCATTTAGTGTAACTGATGGTTGCTCAACGACGTATGATATACAATGTTTCAGGCAAAGCTAGCTAATAGTAGAGAATGTCAACCCCGAACGGGAGAAAATATATGTACATTGCCCATTATATCTAGTACGGACTGGGCGTAGCATACTTGAAGTACTCCAAGTACAACTGAATCTCCTTGGCCGTTGCGAAAGCAATCTTCTTCCACAGGCTGCCAAGCTCGAACGTGTTCTGCTGAGCCGGCACGTTAGGACCCCAGTACGGCAGGGTACCGTTGTTGTAAGAGCCGCCCTTGTTCGGATTCTGCGTCTTGACAAAGTTGGCCCAGTACGATGACATGATATTGGCCACCTCGTAGTCAGTGTCTGTATACGAAGAGGTTGTCTGGGCGTAGAGGTTGTTCAACGCGTAGGACACCTCCGAGCCGTGGGTGGCTCCGTCCGAGCCAGGGGGCGAGTAGGTCCAGAGGTAGTAGTAAACGGGCTCAGTG
Source organism: Aspergillus piperis CBS 112811 (assembly GCF_003184755.1). NCBI lineage: Eukaryota > Fungi > Ascomycota > Eurotiomycetes > Eurotiales > Aspergillaceae > Aspergillus > Aspergillus piperis. The sequence goes on along the minus strand of NW_020291626.1, from coordinate 157,479 downwards.
GAGGACTGGTTCCAGCGCTTGGCCCATGACCAGGTGGAGGTGCAGTAGCCAGCACGTAGGATTGAGTTATAGGCAGCTGTGGCTTGGGTGGTGTTTTCGGCCGGATGCAGCGCCAGTAGCTCGGCGGCGTAAGGTCCGTAGGTGGAGTTTATCTCTGATTTGTACTCGGCGACGGTATAGGTCGTGGACAGATCAATTCCGTTCTCGTCTTTGTTGTTTCCGACTAGGATGGGCACGTCATTGGGTGCACCTTCGTCCAGGTTGACGATGTATTTGTTTGGTATGGCATGGTAGTTGAGCACTGGATCGAAGCCGGTGAAATCGGAAACACCAGTACCGCTAAGGACCGTTTCGAGGTTCATAGAGCGCAAGTCGGCCACGCTCGTCGCATTGAGTGACTCTGCGTAGGTCTTGCTGAAGGCATACGCCCAGGTCATGTTCCGGTAGTCACTTCCGTATCCCCACAGGTCTGGATCGTATGGGTCCTTGAGGCCACTCTCTGCGATCGCACCCTTGATCATACCTTTGGTTCGGGGGCTGTTGACCAAGTGGTAGGCGGCGCCCGAGCCGAAGGACTGACCGGCCACAGTGATGGACTCGGGGTCTCCGCCAAAAGCGGCGATATTTTCATATACCCATTTCAGAGCTTCGATCTGATCGAGGAGACCATAGTTGCCCGTCGCACCAGTCTCCTCGGCCAGCTCATGCAGCGTCAGCCAGCCGAGAGGCCCTGTGCGGTAGTTGTAGCTGACGAAGATAACATCCTTTGCCGCCATTCCTGCACCGTCATAGGTACTCTGGCTGGATTCACCTCCGGCCGCATAGGACCACAGCATGACCGGCAGCTTGGCATCAGTGGCTGTTGCGGGGCTCCAGATATTGATCGACAGGCAGTCCTCGCTCACTCCATCGCCAGCTGACAAGCTAGGACAGCTGGGCCCAAATGAAGTGGCTTTTCTGGTGCCGTTCCAGGATGGGGCACTCTGCGGCGGCTTCCAGCGGTTTTCTCCACCTGTTGTGGCGGCATATGGAATACCCTTCCAAACGGCGATGTTTTTCCAGTTGGAGATGTAGGAAGGGGCACTGCTTTCGTTGAATGCAGCAGCACCCTGCACCTTGCCTTGGGCGAGCTGGATGGTTTGGTCATAGAGAGTGGCGCTAACCGGAGCCAGCAGGGAAAGAACACTGAGGCCACGAGTGGACCTCTCGTTGATTCTCATGTTCGCAGACACTGGAAGAAACGAGGGATCGGATGTGATGTGAAGCAGAATACTATCTTATGTCTTTCGAAGACCAGGGAAGAGAGAGCTCTTATAGCGGCAGGTGAGCCTATTAAACGAATTGCAAGGCATGCAGATCCCTCGGACTTCAGAAGCCATGGCGTGTCAAAACAACGTATGTGCTCGGGGGTAGATAGCACACGCCAAGCATGATGGTATTTGGTCACTCTTCCGTTATTACGATCCGCACAGATTATATTAGTCGACCGTGCGTTCATGACCTTACCCGACGGGGTCGGAGATGGTGGCCCAGACATCTCCGATGTCCGTCCACCGGTTCCCGTGAAGATATCAGCCAAGAGCCTGGTAAACAGTGGGTAAAAGAAGGTTACCGGTTTCACCCTAGTTTATTAGGGCAGAAGACGCGCAAAACTGTGGGGATTCAAAACACCTGCTCGGGATTATTCGCTGATCTGGGTAGATGGGACTGCGCTATTCAATCCAAACCTTCCATCATTACTGAAATCCGCCGATCGTTCCGCTCAATCACCTATTCGAGCTCGTTAACGAACATTCTTACTATATCACCGGTCTCAACCAGATGTGCAGCGACTCCAGGTATAGCATGCATTACCCCCTTAGTTGCAATTTAGCAGATATTGAGCTACTTCAAGTCACGACGGCAAATATCTACGCGTAATCTCGTTGCAGGACGTGCTTGGCTGCTCATTCAACATCCAAAAGTCAACCTCATCTCTTGCTCCCAGTCAAACGTTTCCAGAAACGCCATAAAGTCATTATCTCCAATATCACCTCCTGGGGCCTCATGATCTAAAGCGATATCACTAGAAGCTACCACGCCTACCGGTGCTGGTGAGAGTACCCTATCTAGCGCCTGAGAGATTATTCTCTGCCCCTTAATGCAGATCTCGTAATCACCCTCTTGCTGGCGAGAGAAGGTTTTCAACTGCGCGACAAAAACGCTCAACTTCTGTATAATGTCGGAACGGGGAAACGGTGTTTGTGGAAATGCGGTAGCTACGCTATTTTGGGGCTGTGATCGTCGCAGAAGTTCGGTGCAAAGCGTACCGGCGGCAGGAAGGCCGATGTAGCAGAGCTGGATTGGTGAGAAGTGGGAGCAAAGGTACAGTTAATAAAGTCCGAAACTCACATCTAAGATGACGCTTGGGTGGACTCGGCCTGAGCGCGTCTCCAATGATACCATATGCAGTAGGGTGCTAATGATTTCCAAAGCCTTGTTGGCGAAAGCATCAATGCCCTTTCCAACCCGTTTGTAGAGAGTCTGCAATAGCAGGAACTCATGGTAAAGAAATTCCACGTGATAAGATGCAACTTGCGGATCTGTTTTATCCTCTGTCCACTGTAGGCATGCAGGTAGACTGCGTCGTAGTTCGTCTGACTTTTTGCAAGCATTTCTGTTCAGCAGCTACTAGTTAATGCTAGTCCGATCGTAGCTTTGATCTCATGCCACTCACTGAACCTTTTCCTCTAATCCGTCTAGCCTGTTACTGAGTGATATTTCCAACGCGTTCTCTTTATCGATACTAGCAGCCAGTCCGGCTCGAGCGTTGGCTCCCTTGTCGATGCGGCCGTCGATATTCCATCCTTCGGGATCTAAGCGTGCAATAGCTGCGTCTCTTATAGCGGGTTCGGCAACAATTTCCTCGTGGCTCATGTCCAATGGGTATTGGATATTGCAATAACGCCAACATATCCGTGGTGGCCTGCCTAGGAATGTTGCAAGCTCTTTGTCAAGCGCATATGCCCCAACCATCGTTCTTTTCCGGATCTCCTTCAAAAAGAATGGAGCTGTGGTATCGGTATCGGGTTGGTGCAGTCCGAGTGCGAAGACTGTGGTCGTGATATCTCCGAGCATTTGCCATGTTCTGTGATCTAGGCTTTCCTTAGCTGCTATATGAACCATGATATAACTGTCAATGACATACCGCTACTGCCATGCATATGCGATAGATAAATTGCATGCTGGAGCATAGCCCACGACAAAGGGTCACTGAGGGTCCCTAAATGATTGCAAAACTGCAGACATGTCTGGCTTGCCTGCATGCATATTTGTCGCAACCCTTCTTTGCTTGTTATTTCGTCCTGATGCTCCAGTCCCAGACCATGCGGTGGTATTTGGTATGTTGCCGTACCGACAAAGGCGAAAAGTAAAGATAACATGTCCCAGCGCGGCGATGCCAACGAGAAGTATTCGGCCAACGACATCGAGTCATGGGTCACGATAGGAGTTAATGTATTCTTAAAAAAGGCCCTGGAGAGATCCAGAAGGCGCGCATACTTGTTTCCCGAGCCCTGGATTGCATTGCGGTAAACCTCTCCTAGGACCTTGAACAACTGATCCATCAACTGGATACCGAAAACCCATCCCGCCGAAACGGCAAAACGCTTCTCTGAAATTTCGGCATACAACGGTAGGTGCTCTAACAGAAAGAGGACCTGGGCACCCCGTGCCACCTGCTGAGGGTCGATAGGGGTGGATTTGGTGGATGATGGAAAGTTCACGACATCAAGCTCACTATTGCTGAAAGCACCAGAATAACTGGTAGGACCCAGGAACCCTGATCCTGAGGCTGGAAGCTTCGAGGAATTGGGAAATGCCGCTGACCCTAACACAGTCACCGGGGATGAAGCGCCCAGACTATCCCATGTCAGTGACTTTGCAGGCACCAGCGTTTGTTCCTTGGTTGCTATCTTGGTGGCCTTCAATGGTCGTGATAATTCGCGCGGCTTAGTGAGCGGAGCTGGGTGGTAAACACAGAGGTCCGATTTACCCCGACGGACGCATCGATTACATGTTGGGGCTGAATGGTCGCATCGGAGCTTAGACTTCCTGCAAGGCTCACAGGATGATAACTGTCCATTACGGCGTGGAGCAGACATGGCGATGCGCAGCCAGATGCCTGTGAGTCAAATGTGAATGAGGTCCGTAGTTGAGGTCCGACTCCGAACACGCAACAGAAAGAAAAAGAAATCGACGAGGGAGCGGGGGGAGATAAAGAAGGGAGATAACTGGACAGGCAGCCTTATTAGCCATTGTTGTTTAGCCGTTGTTAGTATAGCCTCGATCCTTTGCTGTGAGTCGAGAGACAGTGGCTTGCGGTCCGATGGCTCGTGCGTCGAGCTCCGAGTGCCGACCCTATTTAGTTCGCCAGGTATATGCCTCAGCTTGCTTGCATCAAGTATATAAAGCCTTCTCCAGCAAGGTCATGTAGAACTAACGGGCAAGAACTATCAACAGCAGTTGCAATCAAGCACTCAGTTTCTCTCAAATCAATCATTCCACCATTTTCACATCCTTGCAACAATCAACTACATTCTCACCACCATGCCTCTCACTCCATTGAATGGCCTCTACAGATCCTTCAAGGCCAGACAGACTAGCAAGGCCAAATCTGATGAATACGTCAAACCCACGGAGAATCACGTCGAAGACTCCGCATCTGTTCTCAGCGACGCAACTACCCTGGCTCAGAGCAAGACTAGGCCCCAGAAGACGGCCTTTTCCCAGCAGGGCCCGGATAGCATCGACTACGGTTCTACTCAATACTGTAAGTACGTGACCTTTCACAGATAGTTAGCTGCTCAGTTTTAAACTGACACGACATGATATAGCTATGAGGGGCATGTCCACACGCGCGTTATAGTGTTGGCAACAATTTTTACGAGGGATACGACCTACTCGGTATAGAACGGGCTGCGTGGTGGATATGCATGAAGCTTCCATTGATTGGATTATATGTAATACTTAATATCTGGTTGCACTTGACGAGGGAGTTACTTTCTATTTTTAATTATATATGTATAGTTGATACAGACAGGTTTGGAAGCTCTATCACACAGCCCTGTATTGGATAGTTCGATGTGTATAATTCACAACCCAGCCGCAGGCTTAAGGAGAACGAGCCTTTGGACCGAACACTGGCATATCGGGAGATCCCTTGTAGTAGGAAATAGTGGATAGTAGAAATACGTCATAAACCTATCTAAGAGCAGGCCCCCTCACTCTCAGTCAACTCAATCAGTTGAAGACCCAAGGATGTGAACCATCTCATATTTTGCAGACTTCACCAGCCAAAAAACAACCCCAGCTGCTGGATGATGAGCTAGTCTGTCTCTGCACGTCAACACACGGCCTCTTTATTTGGCACACCCCAGCTCCTCATTGGTGATGGTGGCCATATTCTTGGGCAGTGGCTTATTCTTGGATTTTCCGACAACGGTCAGGGGGCCGGATTGACCGCGCAACCTTGATAAGTTATCACGTAATGCATACAGGCGTCACCGGGCTCGTAACCAGTGAATAAACTCACAGTTTGCAGAGTAGACCATCAACCTCAGCTGCGCACTAGTCGACTCTTTTTTTGCTAGCTCCCACATCAACCGTGGACATGTTTTCTTCCGGCTGATTGGTCCACTTTCATTGCTAAAGATTTATCACGTGTTCGTAGATGAGAAAGCAGACTACTATGATGTATATCGATATCGCTCATGATTGAGGTCTCAATTTAAGTGCTACCAACGTTGTGCAGTAAACCTCTAAGCTACTACAGCTCATCCCCTCCCAGAATGCTGAACCCCTCCTGGTCCTCAGCACCACCGCTACCCTCGACAACATACCAATCCTTTACGGTCGCAGATCCGTTCACAACGGTCTCCCAAACCTCCGGAGTACACGTCCCGGGACTCAGGACATAGCACTGCGGCTTTGGCATAACCGGAGGAATATTCTTGATATGCCACGTATCCTTGGGTCCAATCGTCTGGAAATTATCGCCAACAGCTAAGAGGCCAGTCGGGATATCCTTGTTGAAAGTCGCCCGCATGAAGATCTCATACGCTGCGACAGGCTGGTAGGAGGGGACCTCGTGCCCGGCTTGAAAGACGCGAGTGAAGCTGTAGTTGCCCAGCTGGCGGGTCATACCGCTGATCCCGTCGGGCGTAAGAAGTGGGGAGTATCCCGTGTCGGCAAATTCAGTAATTCGCGAGTAAGGGACTGCAAGGCTGGCTTTTTCGCCCCCGACCCAATTGCAGGCGTAATCACGATCACCGTACATCATGTGCACTTTGACTCCGCTGTCGAGGAGGTAACCAATTGCATCCAGGAAGCCACCATGGACGATGTCAAAAGTATTTGTGAACTGTGTAGCCACGGCACTCGAAGACGATGTGAAGTTGACGGGTACCCCAAGAGCGGCCAGAACGGACTCCTGCGTCAAATACCCGAGCATGTGCTTGGCAGGGAATGGGTCGTTCTTAGGATGGGCAATGTCGTACCACCCACGATTGAAGGTGTGGTAGTAGGTGACGGGACCATCTCCCCATTCGAGTGCAAGACCTCCGCAAATTTCAGACACATTCTTCCTTGGGTGCGACAAGCCGGAATCACGTTCTTTCAGAGCCGCTTCGCAAGCAAGGGCCTGATCGCGGAAGCCTCCTGGATGTGTCCAGTTATACATCAGTTCTTCGTAGAGGGGTTTATCGAAGATCTCGAGGCCGTAGGTCTGGACAGAATTAGACAATATGCGAATTTAAATAAGACGAGAGTAGTCTTACATTATTGTACGGCCAAGTAATGTAAGCCTCTTCTTGGATCACCATATCCATCAAGCCATTCACGATGCCAAGTGTGTCGAGGTGCAAGTACTGTGCACCGTCTTCTGCAGTCCCCTCTGCAATTTTGTCATTCTGCTGTTGAAAGAACCGAAAAATACCTGGACCATAGTGGCCTCCGTAACTTTCAGCCCAGAGACTGACGCGATCATCATTGGGCTTGTAGTGTGGGAATTCAAAGAACCAGGTTTGCGCGAAATGCCATAGAGCATGAGCCGCAAATGCAGTCCCATTAGCTGTCTGTGCAAGCTTCTGGCTTGCAAAGGTACCAACATGGTGGGTGAAGTTGGACTGAGGAATATCAATGGAGAAATCACCGGAATGGATTTCTTCTTCGCCGTCGGCAGTCCGAACCAAAGTGCCATTGGTTGGGACATCGTATGAGAAGCCGACTTGGGTTGGCTGATCAAGGAATAGGAGATTGACTTCATTGTTCCAGCTCCAAGGATTGAGGACTGTGGTCTTGGAGTCCGATGCAATGGAACAGGGGCCTAATTCTTCGAGGAGCCCCATAAGCGATGAACCACCCGGACCTCCATTGAGCCAAATGGCCAGAGGCGCATTGCTAGGATCTTTGCGGGCTTCGAAAAACCAGAAGAAGCTGGTTGAGGGTCAAAGATCGCTCATTCGCCAACTTCTTCGACGTCTACTTACGTGTTGATGGGATAATCCTGAACTTCACCTGTCCCGTCGGAAAGGAAACCGGGGGGAAGGTGTACATAGCCCGAATAAGATCCGACACCCGGCGTGGTTTCACAAATTCCAGGCTGACAATCAGTACGGGGACGAGCATAAAATCCATTTCTCGGTCCTCTGTACACACCTCTTTGAAGGAAATCGTCACATTCTCATGCAACTTCGACTTGAGCACGGTGATGCCTTCGGGCTCGGGAGGAAATTGAGCGGTCGCTAGACCCAGGAGTCCCCCAAGCACCAGACTAGTCAACATGGTGAAGACGCTGAAGGCAATGATACTTCCAATATCACAGCCTGAGCTTTACTAGATATAACATGGACAACGGAGAAAGCACCAACATCGTGAGGGGAGAAAAGCGTGTAATACGCCGCATGACTAACTCGGAGTCGGAGCTAACGCTTATCAGGCCCTTGCGCCGGACTCCGTCGGCCGTGGGGAATGGCGTTCTTAGTGAGCGAATGGCGACATCCATCTAACTAAGATGGCAGATACGTAGCTGACAAAATGGGGCTACGTGCAGACGCTTCGGTGTTGGCGCATTGCAGAGCGGAACTGGTGATGGACTGACCAGCTTATCCAGCTCCGGCGAGCTTCACAAACTTGATAAATCAATAACAGATGAACGATTGGAGCAAATGCCCCACTCCTGGCTCAATGTCATAGGCCCGCTTGTAGTACTTTGTTTTCTTCTCATTCATTTGGGAGAGCAGAGATGGGTAAGTGGGCTAACGGGTAGAGATAGCGGATTAGGTAGGTAGCCTAACGGTCGGAGATTTCCCAGAGTTGGAGCACCCAGAGGACCCTTATTTAGCCTTTTATTGCGGTCAACTATAGTGTTGACTACTATAGTAGCTTTGGGGTGACAAGCTTCGTAAGCCGATCAACCGTTCGGAGTATCGATGCTCCGCAATACAGCGGGATCGTGTTTCAACTTTGCCTCTCCTGCGTTCCATGTTTGACAAGGCAGATGTCAGTTGGGGATGACGAATAAGGCGTCGGAGAACATCGCTTCCAAGTTTCACATCTTCCGTACGTCATGGAGAGCAGAGTGTGTTGAAGGTGGGTGTCACAGCCCAAGAACTACGACGGAAAAAAAAAAAAAAGTGTTGTATGCAAGGCATCCCTTTTCAGTTGTGAATTAGGGGGGAAAGATTGTGGATATATTTCCTATCGATAAGCACACAGTCTCCGCAAATATCGAAGACCCTGGCAGAAGAACCCTGGGTGCACGGAAGATATCCTTGGTTAACCAGACTCCACCCACTTTCCGAACGGGTATTGTGAGTTTCCTTATTGGTATGGTGCCAGCGATTGAAGCGATCAAAGTGGTTAGTGTGTTCGAGATAGACAGTGGGCATGTCTTAGAGCTCGGAGGACGGAGTAACGCCATCGGGATAGGATTTGACGCCTGGAGGGGCGATGACGCGGAGGGACGAGGCTGGACCCAAAGGGCCGCGTGGCCCTGGAGGCGATCGGCTGTTGCTCGACTGGTTGGGGTTACTATGTATAGTGTCTTTTTTTTCAGCTGCCATCTCAATGGGCATTGATCGGGGTGTGGCAGGACAAGATGACAATACGAATGCGTAAGAGAGGTAGATGATCGACGAGGATGAAAGAGACCCTGAAGACCGGGTGGACACTGTACAGTGTATAGAAGTTGGATGAACGTGGGCTGGGGAAAGTGGCTGGAGAGATGGAGAGAGAGAGAGAGGGAAGATTGAAGAGTGAAAGAGGGACGCCGATCAGGAACCCGAGCAGCAAACCAGAATTAGCGGCTGACGACCAGCGGGGCTCCACCAACAAAACAACGTCCAAACGGAGTCTCGCTGCGCTTTTCACCTGCCGCCGCTAAGCTTTTTTATTCTCCTTGCTGTCCTCTTCCTTTTCGTCGGTCTTCCTTCTCTTCTTCTTGTTCTTTTTCTTTCTTCTCCAGCAGCATTCTGCGGAGTTCCTCCTGCACCGGTTCCTGTCGGCCTCCCTTGTTCTCCCATCTCTCTTACGACCTCGCCAGTCCGCTCGTGTGCGACCGTCCATCATGGCTGCTAAATCCCAATTGCCGACCGTCAACACGCCTGTGTCCGCGGAGCCTTCCAAGGCCGCCATGCACCCGGCTTTCTACATCGCGTACGACTCTATATCTGTGGTGGCTGCCTTTGGAATGTTCATTAATGTCTCTCTAGTACCTGGATTGCTCTCAGTTCCGGTGTGATCATCTTCAACAAGTGGATTCTCCATACCGCTGGATTCAGTGAGTTGACACCCCATCTTCTGCGCTGTTGCAGTATGCGATCAATAGACTGACCGTCGTTACTTTTTCTCTTTCACAGATTTCCGTACGTCAATTCCAATCTTCATGCCGAGATAAACCGTCGCAAGCGACTAACCTGCTCCAGCCATCTTCCTGACCACATGGCATCTCGTTTTCGCTACCATCATGACCCGCCTCATGGCGCGGTTCACTACTTTGCTCGACTCCCGTCACCAGGTGCCCATGACCTCTCGCGTATACATGTCAGTGAAATCGTCGTGGAAATTACAATCAATGGCTGTGTCTAATCGGATATTGTCATTATAGGCGTGCCATTGTCCCCATTGGCGCATTCTTCTCTCTCAGTCTGATCTGCGGCAACCTCGCCTATCTCTACCTCAGTGTGTCCTTTATCCAGATGCTCAAGGTGAATACATTCCGACTCCATGTGCGAAACTCCCGCTAATGTGGTCAGGCCACCAACTCTGTGGCTACACTGCTTGCTACCTGGGCCATGGGCATTGCGCCGGTGAAGCTCAGCCTGCTCGGAAACATTTCTTTCATCGTCCTCGGTGTTATCATCGCCTCCATTGGTGAAATCAAGTTCACCATGATCGGTTTCATCTGTAGGTCTTCTACTACTTCCTGCGACTGGCCAATTTATTTACACTCGTCTAGGCCAGTTCTTTGCGACCATCTTCGAGTCCGTCCGTCTGGTCATGGTTCAGCGCCTGCTCAGCTCTGCCGAATTCAAGATGGACCCCCTGGTTTCCCTCTACTACTTCGCACCTGCTTGCGCCGTCATGAACGCCGTCGTCACTGCGGTTGTCGAGCTCCCCTCGCTGCACATGTCGGACATCTACCAACTCGGCATGGGTACTCTGTTCCTTAACGCCGCCGTTGCTTTTGGACTCAATGTTGCTGTCGTCTTCCTGGTATGCCATGCTAAAAATGAATTCGGCAGCATCAATTCGCTAATTTTTATTAGATTGGCAAAACCTCCGCCCTCGTCCTTACTCTGTCCGGAGTCCTCAAGGACATCCTCCTTGTCGTTGCCTCGATGGTCATCTTCCGCGATCCCGTTACTCCTCTCCAGGCCTTCGGATACGCCATTGCTCTTGGTGGTTTGGTGTACTACAAGCTTGGAAAGGACGGTGTCAACAACCTTCTGGCCCAGGTGCGGTACCAGCTGCTTGGTGGCCCCCGCCCCGAGAACTAGAGTCGACTGTACATAGGATTTGTGGGGAGTGGTAGTTGGTTGGCAGATATAGAACAACGTACATAGAATCGGGCAGGGCCCCAATTGTATCTTTATTATATGAGGTGTAACTGCGAGACGTGAGTGAGCATACTCCGTGGTCAGTGGGAGATGCCAGCATCTCTAGCCTAATCACTTCGCTATGTGCATGCATCATCTTTCCCGGATTCAAAAAATAAATGGCAATACTTGATACCATACAGCTGCGTACTGAAGTTGCCGGACGCGACGCGCTTGTTTGTTGCTCTTTTCGGGTGGGACCCGCCTTCTTGCCTGAGGCAGAAGGCGGGGATCCCACAGCATCTCATCTCCCTCCCCCACCAGCTCTTCTGACTCGCACACACACTTAGTTCCAGAGTCAGATCCTATGGTGTCACTTACATTTACTGATGAGAGACGAATATCCTACTGGGATACTCTTACAGTATGCCATTGGAGTATACCCCCATCGACTGCTATGTGATTTCCAACGAGCCGTTGAAATATATATACACTACTTACTGCTACTACCCTCCATTTTAATAGTGACAATAACAAACTACTGATATCTAATGACTGATCATCATCAGGTATACTGTGAGCGAGCCTCCGTCCACTCAGGCTGATACCCCAATTTAGCTCCATTAAGATCGAAGCCCGTCCCATCGCCCGCATCGAAGCCGCTCTCATACGCACCATAGCTGATCAGCTCGATGTTCTCCAACTTAGCACCCGCATCCGTCTGCGCCCACAGGCTGAGGCCAATGGTATTCTTGTCGCGGTTGTTGATAATACCAGGTGGGATGGGAAACGTTGTTTGCGGCCCCAGATATGGAACATATTTGCCATATTGGTATCCATTGATGAAGAGCTGGATGCGCACCGGGTCGACAGTCGACGGTGAGGTGAATTGGATACCGAGAGGAACGTCATAGTTCTTGGGGAGGTCAAGGGTGAAGGTGGTCAGGTAAAATGCGACTCCTATTACCTGGGTTAGATGCGAATAGCAACGAGCAGCGACATCTATTGATCCTTACCTGACTTGTTGAGTCCATCGAGCGGGGATCCATCCGTCCAGCCGTCCGATGACTTCGCCTTGTATCCTGGTAGATGCCAACCTTGACGCTCGGCGAGCAAGCCGCCTTCGTTCATGGGTGCTCTCACAGGGTCAAGCTCATATGCTCCTATTGTCACAAAGAGAACAATGTTCTTAGTCTAGTGCGACGGAGAGAAGGGGCCCAGTGGAGTCCTTACCAGCGGCACCTCCAGCGTTTCCTTGGATCTTCCAGCTCGTGAATGAACCACCATTGAGTGTTGCTCCGAGAAGTCCTCGAGGGTTCTCTACGCCATCACCGGTAGACGTCTCGTCATGTCCGGTGTAGTCGATCTGGGTAAGGAGGTTAACTATGTAGGTTCAAGCTAGGGTATCTGCGTGCTGACTTACCACAACTGTCACCAGATTATCGGTCTGCTTCAGGGTATGGTTGGTGAAGCTGATGACTGCGTTAGACGACGTTTCCTCGGCATCACCTGGAAGCGAGGCCACAAGATCCCCGTTCAGCCAGACATTCCAACCAAAAGCCAGACCTCCTTGCGCAGTCAAGTTCGCTCCAGTCACGTTAGCACCATCGAACCGACCACGATAGATCTTGATGCCGGTATAATAGCCATAATCGGAGGCAAACAAGACAGGCAGACTGAGTGGGTCAACAGGACTCATGGTTGTAGTCTTGTTGCACACCGTCCACTTGGAGTCATCATAGGAAGACAGGGTCTCGGGCAAGGAGTCGCGAACTTTCCATCCGGTCAAACTGGGGAGCGAAATGGTGCTGGTATCGGCCCCACCAATCGATCCCACAAGGCTCCCATAGTCTGTTTTCTTGACGGTGATCTCCTTACCGTTCCATTTGACAGTCTTCGCGGAAGACCCAGCGAATATTTCCACGGTCGTGGCGTTGTCGTTGTCTCCAACCAAATCCACAACGCTTCTAGAGATACTCACATTGCGGACTAGGTATGGGCCCAGCACAAATATCTGCTGTTCCGGTGTCACATAAGGGTCTGTTGTGGTTGGTGGTGCCCAGAATCGGAATGCCGTCTCCGTCTCCAGGAGATAGAAAATGGCGCCATTGGAGAACTTCACGACGCTGCTACCACTGCCTTGAGTGTAAGTGTAAGAGGTAATAGTCCGATTACCTGAACTGCTAGTCAGGTTCACCGAATCACCATATTCCTCGAAGGTCAGGTTAGTCGTGTTCTTGAAGGCAAACGTCACCTCCTGTCCAGAGCGTGCATAGAGCACGACAACATCAGTGTCTCCAAAAGTGCCGTATGTCGCGATGTCGGTTGACACATACAAGAGCGTGTTATGACCGAGTGGGTAATCAGTCGAGATCACCTTGCTTTGCCTGCCTTGCAGATTAATATTGGGTAAGGTGAACGCGCCCGCAGAAGTATTCACATTCAGGGAAAACGTGATGTCTGTCTGCGAGGATGTGGTAGCCTGCTGCACGACATGGAAACCGGCGGTCGTGTTGGGATTCCGAAGCACCCATGTGTATGCTGAGGTCGTCGATGTGTAAGTGGTGCCATTCCCTTCCATTTCGACTCCCAGCAAGCCAGAAGAAACTCGAGTGAACAGACCAACGAGCTTCGTCTGACTGAGCTTGTCTCTGATTTGTCTAGACTCTCTAAGAGGAGCGCTGTAGTCGTCTACAGCCAGTAAGTATGGCTTCGCCTGCGGAACCTAACGGGAGTACTTACATGAGGTATACACCACAGGTGCAGCTAGATGGCCCCAGTTTGTACCCCCGTACAGCATGTACAGGTTCTGGAGGGTGACCCGCTGACCAATATTGTTCTTGTAGTACACATCCGCAAATTGTGGACTCAGCTCACTCGTGCACTGATCGTAGAAAGAGTCGGCGCCCCAGGCAGAGAACCAGCCACCTTCGAACTCAGGCAAGTATTCGGGCTGCGTGTAGCTGGTGTTTTGGAACCATTGATAATAGTTCCGTACGACTGAAAATCCTGTGGAAGGGTTGGTGCAACTGAGCCCTCCCGGGTACGAGTCTAAGCCGTAGACGTTGACCGCACCACCCACATCCTCATAGTCTGTCGACCAACTTCGAGATCGTTGGCCTTTCTCGTTGCTAGTGAAGGGAACGTCCACGCCGGCAGCTCGAAATGCCTCCTCAATCTGCTCCATATACTCGACCAAGGTATTGGTCGCAGAATGCGTGGTCTCCTGAAGTTCATTCTCGATCTGGTTGAGAATGACTGGCCCACCGTTTGTGATGGAGTTTTCCGCAATGATATTACCAATACGCTCAATCCAGGGAGTCCATGCCTGGTGATATGTCGCATCGCTCGTTCTCAACTCACCACCGCTCCCGTCGCTCAGGTATAGAGCTAGACCACCTCCGTTGAATTCAGCATTGCAGTAGGGCCCAGCACTGGTTATATATCAGCAATCTCCGAGGAAACGGTGAGAAACTATGTCTAACCGTGCGATGATGTAAATTCCGGCCTCTTGGGCATAGTCGAATAGGCGCTGGATATTGTGTGCTCCGGTCTCAAAGTCATATGTCCCATTGATTGGAGAGTGATAGTCCCAGAAGAAATATAGACTATGTGACAGCCGTCAGAAGTCACGGGTCTGGAAGAACTCTTGGACATCCACATTGCACAAACCTAACAGTGTTGAAGCCATGTGCGCGCATCTTCTGAAAGACATCAAGCCACATTTCCGGAACGGGCAATCGGGGATAATGGAACTCTCCGGAATAGACAAACAAGCGATTGCCATTGACGGTCAGACTATAAGGGTCCCAGGCGACCAGATCTGTCAGACCATCTGTAGTCGCCCGGATTTGGGCGACCAAGATGGCCCAGCACGAGAGTATGAACTGCAGCTTCATGATATTATCGCCCGCGCGCAATAATTTTCTAGCATCTATGCCGTATCCTCACATTATATATCATCGGCGATTGCACCGCCGAGCCGGTTAAAGAATCGTGGGTTTGACACCAGTTCGCGCTATTAACCACGCGAGAAAACGGCGAATTGGACATGGAAGGAAGTGGCGCGAAATGTTCATGCAGAAATGGCACGCATATGCAGGTTCAATTACTCCCAACTGCCATGGGGGCTGCCCCTATGCGGGTGGATTGGTGGAATAATACTTTTAATTCCTAAATCGGGCCAATTCTACCCCGACATTCATCACGTCAGGAGAGGAGAGACTGGGAATTTCCCCGGCGGGATTGCGGGGTAAGAAATGGGGTTTGGTAAGATACCCCTTTTTGCATGTTTCTCTGAAGGACAGGATACCGACTCCATCATTATACATAGTGTACATGATTCAGCTTGTGCGCTTCACACAGTGGACGACCTGAAGATGCAGGTTCAGATAATAGGCTTAATTTTCGGCTTCCCCGCTAATATCGGGCAGAAGATCTCTGACCTCCTCTGCGTTCCAAAGCTACCTGCACAGACCATGTGCAGCCGTGACCCTTTTCTTCTACATACATAATTGTTCTTCTTTGGCGTGCAATGTTGCCATGGTGCAATCATGGTGGTGTCTAGAAGAGAGCTGAGCTCCCAGCCGCACTCGTTGAAGACCAGATCGGATTCCACATTACTCAGTGGAGTGGAGAAGCAGACACCAACAACATTCTGTTGGGGAACTGAGGGATACAAGCTCTCCCCAGTCCCCTTGCCAAAACAAGGGATGAACAAATGAAAGAAAATGGGTAGTCGGAGCGCATGCTTGCCACGCGGCAAGTATTGAGAAGCCATATGAGCTTACATGCTGGCACCTATCTGTGTAGGTTCACTCAAGGTACTACAGACTATGTCATTGAGCATTACTACTTCCCGATCGGGATCGACAGTGGCCAGTCCGGAGCCTACACTGTGCAGTGTGCACAGCCAAAAGTGGATAGCAGGACAGTGGAAATCGCATCAAAGTTTGCACGGAAGCACACCCCTTTTTGGGGCAAACCTCGGCAGCAGCTTATCGGAGCTTATCACTAATCGGTCCAGCCGCCCCACGGCAAGTTTTTCCGCTGCCGCCCTGCCTTTCTTTAAGCCTTCTGGAATCCCGCCCTTTTGTTGTAGGCGATCCTTCATGCATAGACCATCATAGACTGTGTCGTTTTCTTTTCTGTACATATTCCTTCGTTTGATCATAATATTTTTTGCTCTCAGAATTTCTACATGGAGGCCATTCGCTCTTTGGCGAGCTCCCTTTGGGAGTCCGTCACCTTCTGGAAAGCTGCTGCCATCTTCTTCGCTTTACTCAACCTGAAGACTCTCCCCATGATTTGGCATGTACGTCGCATTCGGACCATTCGCGTATCTTCATTATTTGTATTAAGTTGCTGACAACTCTAGGTTCGCGTGTACCGCTACTTCTTCAAGCATGGCTACCTCATCACCCCTGCTGTCGAACAGCCCGCCCGTCCCTGCACAGAGGTTCTCGAGCCCGTCAGCATCTACTCTCGCGCCCCCATCATGGAACTCGACTTCAACATGCACAAATCCAACTCGACCTACTTCTCCGATCTCGATGTCTCCCGTACCGCTCTCATGTCCAGTATCGTTGTGAAGGGAGCTGCGCTCCTAGAAAAGCGTCTGCAGGAACAAGGAAAGAAGGGTTTCTTGGGTTTCATTCTGGGCAGCGTCTACACCACCTTCAAGCGAGAGATCCCCGCATACGCCAAGTACGAGGTCAAGTCGCATGTGGCCAGTTTCGACCAGAAGTGGATCTACATCGTCACCTACTTTCTGAAGCCGGGTAAGGGAAAGAAGGGCCAGGATGACCCCGAGGCGCTGAAGAAGAGACTCTACGCTGTGTCCATCAGCAAGTACGTTCTGAAGAAGGGCCGCTACACCGTTCCTCCCAAGGATGCCTTCGAGGCTGCGGGGTACACTCCGTTCCTCTTCCCCACGGCTGCTAATGGCCATGCTACTGGCGCTGAGAATGGTCACGCGAACGGGGATGCCGTTCAGCGTAAGGAGACCGCTGCTGCCAATGGTACCTCGGATGAGTGGGAGCGTTTGAAGGCCGAGATTGATCGGGGCATGACTGTTGTGGAGCCAATTGTTGAGCAGGAGGATAGGCTCCTGGAGGACTATGTTCACAAGATGACCAAGCCTGGCTTTGCCTAGAGGATTGATATGTTTGTATTTGATAGATCGTTATAGATAGATATCATTTTACTGCGAAGGCTAGAGCGATAGAACAGAACATAATATATTATCATGTCATTTATACATGGCTAGGGAAACATTCGATGTTGTTAACCTTGCGCTTCTTCTCGTCAAGAAACCAGCTACTGGGGGTGAGTCCTGATGGTGCTATCTGATTGAAAGCATAGTAAGTACATACTTTGTCTTGCCCCCTGTGACTGAAAGAACTACTTACCAAGTTCGAGGTAACTACTATATTTTCTCCCAACAGCAACCCTTAGCTACCGCATCAACAACGCCTCATCAAGTCAGTCCCAAAACAACCATAGGGGAAGCAGAGGTATGGGCGATTCAGACGACTACTGTACGTAGTAGTACAACAGAGAATGCTGGGTTGGGACGGATGGAGTGTCGAGGATCGCTGGTCTAGTCTATACACAAACTAGGCCTGTCTCTTAGCGCTGAGGATATTTAGGAATGGATACTATAGTGCATATCGAATTAGTCTTCCATACGACAAGTTCATCAAACATACCCTCCACTTGCACCCAGATAAAGTGCTCCACAGGCGGATCGATCGCTCGGTCGCCCTGGGACGCTGTATAATTGGTCAATTATGATAAAGCTAGGCTATACTCGGCTAGCGTGACTCCAGAGTCAGGCACTCACATCAGGTGACCGGGCGGTGTCTCTATACCCCAGCAGCAGCAGCAGTAGTGTTTGTTTCTACGTTTTCCTTTTTGAAAAAGACGCGCCTGCAGACCACTTAACCACACAAGGGATGGATTTTGATGATATAGCGTTGAATCACTTTGATGGGCTGAAGAAAGAATGGGTAGAACTGTGTTCGAGATCTGCTAGGGGGATCTGCGGACTGGCCAACAAGTACCGCAACCGAGATGATTGCTTGCTTCGGTCAATGCACAGCGGATCGTTCAACTTTAGTTTGCGTCTACACTGGGAGGATGGCGGCGATGACTGGCTGATTCGGTTTCCGCTTCCAGGGAAATCCATGTTCCCGGAAGAGAAAGTTCGCGGAGAAGCCATACTTATGACATATATCGCAGACAACACGACAATTCCCGTTCCCCGAGTAATTGCCTCCGGGACAGCAGATGAGAATCCTACAGGTCTGGGCCCCTTCATTATCATGACCTGGATCGAAGGGAGGAAGATGTCGGAACTACTCCGGACAAGTGATTCATCCGACAAGGAGGAAACCCTCAACCCAGATATCGACGAGGAGACGCTCAAGGCCCTGTACGGGCAAATGGCGCAGGTCCTGCTGGAACTGTGGAAACTCGACTTCGATTGCATTGGTAGCCTGAGTAACAACGAAGTGACTGGCAAGCCGCAAGTGACCAAACGGCCCCTAACCCTCGCTATGAACGAGCTGGTCCGGACATGCGGGCTGACTGATCTTGACCCACCGAGAACCTATAACAGCTCCACAGACTACATCGTCTCGCTTCTCGAGTTGCAGTCAAAGCATCTTCAGCAACAAAGAAACAGTATCTACGATGCCATGGACTGTCGCGAGAAATACGCTTGTCGTCATCTGATGAAGGCGTCAGTATTGAACTTTCTGTCCCTTGAAGATAATTATGGACCCTTCAAGTTATTCTGCGATGATCTATGCCCTGGCAACGTTCTGGTCAATGACTTCCTTCAGATCACCGGCATTATTGATTGGGAATTCTGTTATGCGGCCCCGGCCCAATTTGCCGGCAGTATCCCGTGGTGGCTACTTCTGGAGCGACCACATCGGATCATCTACAATTCTGGCGTAAAGGCGTTCTTCGAGGATTTTTTACCGAAAGCAGACCTCTTCTTGCAGTGCATGGAGGCGAAGGAGACAGAGTTGGGGATTGACCCTTCTGATCATAATCTGTCAGTACGAATGCGCCGGTCAATTCAGGACAGAAGCGCGTGGTTCAATATGGCATGTCGCATGGTACCGTCAGTCGATATGATATACTGGGACTTATTAGATGAATACTGCTGGGGTCCGCGTAAGTCAATTGCAGAGAGGGTATACAACGCTACCACCGCCCCTGAGATGCATAAGGCTCGTGAGGACTTCGTCAAGGCGAAGATAAAACAACTGCAGCAATATTATGCAGAGCTCGGAGACGAGACCGTTGTCTCCTACGAAGAAGAACAGACCAGTGAAACGGAAGACTTTATACAGGAATATAAAGTGAGTTGTAACGGAATTCTATATGTCATACTCTTTCTAACCGTGAAATATAGAAACCTCAATTGGAGATGAGTGCGAGCCTATTCATAGCAACTGCCTTGGGTATTACAGCCTTGGCAATCACCGCGGCGCGTATTATCATGAGACAGAGTCGTGTGTGATGGGACTTCAGAACGAATATCTTCTTTTTCCCTTTGTACAAATTGCAAGGCTACCCTGGACATTCACTAGATAATGTGTCTCAGGTCCGGTGGGGCCAAGTACGATCCTGCATGATGACTAGTAACTTTATGTAGCTTATCAGATTTGCAAGTGAATAACAGTCTGCATCGCAGGATCCACTGACATGTGTTAAATGAGAGCAAAGTCATTATTCCAACAACACTGCACAGTGTGCAAATCGGGTCACCTGATTTGCCTGTTCTCGTCGTTTCTTCCTTGGATTGAGATCACCAACACACAAGCACACGATACACACTTCAATCAGAAACCTCTCTCAAGCACTCACGAGTTCCATCTACAGGCTTTTTTTATATAAGGTTTCATGCTTGTCAAATACGGAATAGCAGATATTATTCTCGAGTATTAAGCTCAGGTATCAAACAACTAATCACTCGCATCCATCAACTGACATATTACCACAACCATTAGTCTTCATTATCGTCAAAGAGCCCCAGGGAGAGCACTGCACGACTACCAACAGCGATACTATATCCTAGAACTGATCATTTCTCATTATACTCCTGTGGGTGGCTCTCTGCGTGCCCTTCCGCCAGGTTCTCCGCATGCTCATAGAATCTGGGCAGTGGTTCCAACTTCTGCCGAAGTACCCAAACGCGGAAATGCCACCATGCATTCTTCAATTGGTAGGATGCGTGCTTGCGCGTCGAGACTGAAAAGACTTGATCAAGCTCTTCCAGTGTGAGTTCTATCCAACATTAGCTTTAGCCCCCAACTGTGACAATATTCAGTACTTACCCTTAGTCTCTGGCACAAACAGCAGGACCAGGAACCATCCGATTGCACACCATGCGGCATACCATCCGAATGCACCCTGAGGCTTGAATGCTCTTAGGAGCATAGGCCAGGTAAACGACAGAATGAAGTTGAAACACCATGTTGTCGCAGTGGCCCATGACATGCCAACCTCACGCACCTGCAGTGGGAATGCTTCGGCAGAATAGGTGAACGGCACAGGTCCCTCACCCGGGGAATAAAATACCTCGAACAGATACATGCCCGTTGTGACCATGGCCACCCGCTTCTTACTGGTGTCGTTGTCCGGCTCAATCCAGAATGAAAAGCCACTCCACAGAAGGCAGATGGCTAAAAATGGAAACGTGAAGAGCAGCAGGTTCCGGCGGCCCCAGGTGTCAATGGTGAAGAATGCTGGGAGTGCAAAAACCCAATTCAAGATCCCTGTTCCCATGCTGGCCAATAGGGCTTGCTGGATACTATATCCGGAATCTTGAAATATGGTTGTGGAATAGTAAGCTATCACATTCACTCCACAGAATTGTTGAAGAAACATGACAATCCAGCTAGCAAGTGTGGCACGACGATTGCGTGGGATTGTAAAGAGCTCGAGGAACATGGAGAAGAAGTTCTTGCCGGTGTTGACTTTCCGTTCCAGCTCCACCTGGACGTACGCATAGTACAAGTCTCGGGCCGCCTGCAGATCAGTGGGGCGGAGAGTGCGGAAAGACTCGAAAGCCTGGGGAATTCGGTTGTGTTGAATAAGCCACCGAGGGGACTCCGGGCAGAAGTAGACTTGCGCGCAGACGACGAGGGGCAGGACCACTGTGGATCCAAGCATAAGACGCCATGAAAGGTCCCTCGATACGCCCATAAAGGCAACGCCCATGATATTACCAAGCATAATGCCGAATGCTGTCCACATCTGCCACATCATAACAAGGGCACCTCGGATGGGGGCCGGGGAACACTCAGCCGCATACACGGGCACTGTCGATGATTTGGAACCAATACCAAGGCCAAGGACAAACCGTGCAATGAAGAGGTTAACCCAGGAATTAGCCACGCCTTCCCAGATGGAAGCTACTGCCGCAATAAAGCAGGACCAGAAAATTGTCCCACGTCGCGCCAAATATCTGTTCATTGGCTCGGTAAGCCAACAACCGAGTATTGCACACGCTAGATAAGGTGCGCCCACGACGAGCCCAGTAAGGTAATCTTGCATTTGCTCTGAAAATCGGGGTGCAGTGATCCCAAGTTCCTACTGGTTATTAGTATGGGCCACTTGTGTATAAAGACGAGAGAGCACTTACATCGAGATAGATTGCCTGAGCGCCATTGTTGACAGTCTCATCCATACCTTGTACAGCGGCTGCAAGAGAGCACATGGCTTTAGAGAAGCATCGTCAGTATTGGGATGAGAAAGGTCATGACAGGTAGTACTGATAAAAGCACCTACATGCCATGAAGTAAAGCTGCCAAGGTTGCGACCATTTATGGGTCTGTTCCCGCCGGAGGGTCTCCTTGTCCGCCTCGCTCAGGTCAGGAAGGTCCAAGGCGCCCTGCGGATTCTGTGAGATCAAGGCGCCCTTGCGGAATTCGTCCAAGTGGGCTTCGAGACCGTACTGGCGACAAAAGCGCTCCACGTCGTCGAGGAGTTGCTCTCGCGGCACGCCTGCCAAGGGGTTTTCAAAGACGGCGTTGAGACCGCCCGAGCGCCCTTCGATATCGAAGACATTGTGTTGCTGCTGTGGCTTTTCAGCGTGCTCAACGCTGGCGGGGTTTTCGTCCTTGTGAACGGCTTTCGCCGTGACCCCTTCTCCGTCCATTGCGAGAGGTCAGCTAAACACAGGATGCTCACACAGTAGACGCGCTTAAAGTCTTGTTGACGAGGTATCAAATCACGATTCAGAGGGGAGGTGGTTCAAGTAATGGAGAGGAATCGGAAGGCCGATACCTTGAACTTTCTACGCGACTGTGGCTTGGAGGCCAACAAGAACATACTTCAGTCGCAAGACTTGGGGCTTGGGCGGCTTGACAATCACCTTTGCACGTTTCAGGGTCAATCAAAGTCCTCCGGGGTGGTGGGAGAGACCCCGGCCATTTATCGAATCTCACGCGAGAGCCTTGTCATAAAGGGTGGATCCCGTCAGTGTATTTGTCGAATGACGACGAGACATCGACTTGGTCAAAACGGCGCATGGGCACAGAGTTCGACTAATCGTTGAGTTCTTTGATGCGGCTTCTACCGACCACTACGCGTGTGCCAGCCAACCAGGCGGCATCTGGTTGGATTGGAAATACTTTGACCATAAGGCTCCGTTACATCCTAGTCGATGTGGACACAAGGAACTGGATTGGATTGGTCACTTTGGACCAGGATGGCCCATTTCATGCCGTCATTCGAGGATGCATCAAAGGAGGCCAGTCTCCGCAAAGGAGGGGAATGAGGGGAGCACCGAAGCCGGCGTCTGTGATTGCGGTCGGGCGCCGACAAGACATACCCCAGATAGGTATGAGGACATGGGGGGGGAGACCAGAGTCAACCATGGATAAGGTCAGTGTACATGGACGATTGAATAGCGTGAAAGCAGATCCCCAGCTGGGGAAACCCCACGGGGATTGGTAGGCCAGTCCAGATGGACGGGATGCAGCAATGGTCAGGCCACGAGACAGCCGTGGGTCTGCCTAACCCAACTTCGGTTGCTTACAAGAGATATGATTTGAGTGCAATCCCACGCTACGGAAAGCTAACGTGAGCCGGTCGGGGGTTAGTGAAGCTAGGGAATTTAATCGATTTGCCTGTCACATTCCCGTTACCATTGTTAGGTTGTTACACGCCGGGATTTCCTAATGCGGCGGTGACTCGGCCTCAGGCCCCCACCAGTGGCCACGTGATCTCCACCTTTTAGTGATGCCCCAATCCAACCGCACACAGGTTACCCGACATCAGGATCAGGGAGTTGTGCTCGTACGGAGTGAAATAACTCTTTTGACTTCATGGGTCATTGGTTGCTTGTGTCGCATTGGCTCCCTTGGCGGTGTTCCATCTGATCCAGAGCACGTAGGTGGCGGCCGATCTATCCGACGTGGCGCTGCCGGCCAAAGCTACCAAAGCTTCCCACGGCTCCTGGTGCTTGCAGATGACCGCGCCCAGCCCTTGGCTCCTCCAATCGCTGCCACTCGCCCGCAAGCCTTCCTGAGCCAAACAGAAACAGAGCGGTCGGGGTAATCCGGCAGGGAGGCGTGGTCTGACAGCCTCTCCCTCATCTTCCTCATCACATGGAAGACAGTATAGTAGTACCTTGCACTGATGCACGACTTTCAGCCTTAAGGCTCCAACACGAACATTCATACGTGCTCTAGAGACGCTGAGATATCCATGCGTCAGTCCACGTGTTCTGAGATATGGTACGCCTAATTGGGCGTCATGCAATGAACCAAAAGGGATACCCGGATGGCTGTCAGAATGAGAGACCACGCTAGATACAAGCGAAATGTATGGATTGCGGGGGAAAGGGTGGAGAAATCGGGGCGGAAATACGCTGCCAATTACCCTCCTTGCGGCCTAGAATTCAGGCCAAAGCGATTTCGTGCGGGTGCGCTTTGCAGCATACAGTCGAGTGCTATAGAGTAGGAAAGCAGTTATACACGTGGTAGTAAGCCCTGACATTTCCGTGCTGTTTCGAGATATAACATGTCGCATAATATCTCGTATCGCTGAGCAAGGAGGTGTGAGCTTACACAACCAGGTGAAGATCATTACCCTCCTTGGGTGGACCTATACATCCTATTCCTGATGATTGGATGAACAATTAGCAGGACTGTTACATCCAGATTGCACCAATAGAGTGAGCAGCTAAAGCTGGATAACACGAATCAACACTGTCACTTATGTGTTTCGATTCCATGTTCCGCCATGAAATGCCAGTCTCACCTAATTATAGTCCGCGCGTGGAAAGGGGTTACACACGACGTGAAGCCGGCTAGTGTCAGCTACGTCGTCTACTTTCAGCCACCATGAAGATAAGCAAGTAACTATTTTCGCCAAGTTGCACGCCTGTAAGCCACTTGGATCTTTGACTTTCCACAAACTTCTACTGAAGTAAGGCGGTGGATCACCCTTTTTCCGGCCGCAGCCACTGCCGGAGGGGACAGTGCGCAGGGATACAGCACTGGCAGGGTTCACGTTGGGACCATGGCACTGAGAACGGCATCGCAGGTACGGATACAATATCTACTCCCTTGTGTTCTGAGCTTAATTCTCGTATTTCGGAGAGACCTTATTCTTGGTCGGTCGCGGCTTATTCCAGTTTTGGGCGCGGCCTTTAGGACAGGCTGGCCGTGAAGTAATCGTACTGTAGCCTGTCTAGTGTGTGCAACTAACCTAGATACCAGGGTTGGATATCGCATATATGACAGCAACAAGGAGTCTAAACTACGGATTATGATTCCAGAATCTGAAACTTGAATTTGACATTGAGTGGCTAAGATAATAGCATCATGTGTGAAATGGAGCAACTTTCTGAAACCTCGGCATGAGACGAGGAAAGTGCTTGGAAGGAGAAAGCATGCGACCGGCTTATACAACGCCAATTATTAGTTACCTGGTTCCTACCCTTTGGGGCCGAACGCAAACTTCAGGTGAAACTGGGTGTGGCCATAATCGATATACTTTCAGCACGAGTGGTGGCCTAGATTCAACTAGAGCCTCAAGCAGGAAATTGCCGCAAAGAGAGAGATCATTGTAGGCGGTATGTTCGCCTCCTAAATTCCATTTGTTATGAGTGTGACATGCGTGTTGCCTGCAGTTGGACGTCGATCCATGCCGGATTGTTTCAATGACAGGTCCAGAACCCAGTTTGGGTGGATCACTGATCTAACTTTGCAAAGTCACAGGGGGCCAGTGAAACCACTCAGAAAAGTTTTCATTGAAATGATTTAGCGAAAGACTATCATCGTGTCTATGGTACAATTTATTCCGACTCAAGTCTGCTTTTTATTGCTATTTTTCCCGACGAACAGTACATATGTGATTTGACTCAGCTCATGAAATGTCGGTCAAGGTGTATACAGGATGGCAATGCGTTGACAGGATGTCGCATCGACTTTTCGACCAGCTTGCTACGACGGAGACTACTACTCATTGCTGACTAGCCTAGTTTAAGAACGGGATTTCCATGGTTCATCGTTGATCCATATACACTCATTGGTGGGATCTAGTGACCAGAAAGTTGAGCAAGCACGGCCAGAGTTCTTGTGTCCGGGTAGTGCAACGCAAGATCTTGGTCGCTCAGTTACGTGGCGTCGGGCACTCTGGGAATAGCGTCATATGACGCACCGCACATTTCACGATACAATCTGATATCAATTCGAGAGGTCAATGTGGTTTCCTAACAAGGACGTTGTTTCTGATCCCGAGCGAGGTAACAATTGACCATGTCAGAATATATCTATCGGCCATGCATTCTCTTTTTCGCATTTGATATGGACTTATTCAATTGATTAAAATATTCGATTTCAGTGCCCTGTGCAGTCTCCAAGCGTCACAACAATGTCTTCCTCAAATCTTTGGCTTTACGCTTCATCCCGCCTCCGAGATCCCACCGTCACAGACGAGGTCTTCAGCCAATGGTACCAGGAGCATCATGTCCCCGATGTCCTAAAGACAGGCTCCGTGACAAAAGGAGAATTCTTCCGAGCTCTAGGGCCCCAGAAACAGTTTCGCTGGCTTGCCGCATACGACTGCGACGATTTAGATTTCATGGAGCCGGAAAACTTCGCCCGCATCCCGAAAACACACAGCATGTTGGGCACGACCAAGTCGTGTTTGGAAATTGCTGAATTCGACACAAGAATCTTCCAGCAACTCTTCGTACTAAAGAACGGGGAGGGGAATGAGAAGGGGAATACTGGTATGTATGCCAATTTGTTTACGTCTACGTACATCATTGCTAATCAACCACTGTATGTATAGGCCCCGACCGTTATCTATTAACCTGTACCTTCCACTGCGACGACAATGATTACGAGGCGCTCGAGCGCCGCTGCATCGATGGGGATATTCTACATGCTTTTCCGGGGTCGCGATGGCTGAAGATTTTGAGACCGTTCGAGGACGAGGATACCTATCTGGGTTTCATGATTGTGCAGGCGCTCGGGGAGGTTGAGCCGAAGGATTTACTTTGGTTGGAAGATAACTGGCGGTCGTACTTGGCGGAGACGCTGGGGCTGGAGAGGCAGTTCTTGCAGCCGCATTTGTGGGAGCTTTTGAGGAGGTGTGAGAATGGTTCGTAGATGTGGTGGGATTATAAGTAGCTGGGATTTGTTGGGTTTGATGATGCTTCAACTACGTATCTCGAGGTGGAGATGCTCGACATGTCATTGGTAGAATTTGAATTGAAGACTAAAAATGGTACATCGTATATATAATGGAGAAGGACGGTGTTGAAGAAAGAACTTTCCGGTTTTATGTACTCTGTAAGTATATCGGACAAAATATGTCTTCTATTTCTACTAATGGAGCCCAATGGGTGGTCACACAAGCTAACAATAGCTGACCATCATGTTGGTATTATTCGTGACACCCTAGACAGCAGCTGGAACTAACCAGGCCATGCAGCTAGTGTACTGCAGTATACTTGAGGGCATTCTAACAGTGATGACGCTATTCGTGGCACGGAACGGGTAGCACGTTGCGCAGGTGTGCGACATTACTGGAGATACGACAAGGTCTTGAACTACGAGAAATATTTCCCATTGAGATTATGAATGTCATCAGTGCAGTCTTATAATCTTCAGATAGACTTTGACCTCTGCCCAGAAGTCCTCCTTTTGGTGATATGGGGAAAGAGTGTCCCACCACATGGACTGCAAACCACCCTATGTACCTACATACATCTAAGCCCTCAAACAAATTCATGTTAACCCAACACTTAAATAATGTGCCTACCTCCCTCCGGTGATCGCTTAGTTCACAGCTCCACTGGCTTTTGCCCGATACAAACGACCCTAGTAGCCACCACGGCAGCACCAGCCGCAGCTTCCAGCGATGCTTGATGAACGATCTGAGAGAATTCTTTCGCTTCATCCACCTTGCCCTTCCTGGCAAGTGTCCGGGCAGTTTCTTCGCAAGTCACAATATATCCCTCGCAGTCGGCCTTGAGATATTGCTTCAAGTTTTCATATCGATCAATGCTCGTTCGTTTCAGTCCTTCTTGTTCAAAACTCTGCGGAAGACGGCCAATCCATTCCTGCCGTTCGCCGGTATTCCAGAATCGAGAGAGGTACTCCAACGCTTCGATCTTGAGTTCGGGCCTGGCTTTGAAGATCTTCGCCTCTCGGATGTTCAGATCATCCCATTGGATCCATCCTCCGGGCTTTAGCATGCGGGTGATCTTCTGAATGATTGACGAGGGGTCGCCATTCTGGATGACTGGTAGAAGTAGTCGGAGATGTACGAGATCGAACTGTTCCACCAATTCTTCCGGCAGGTCTTCGAAGATATTCCACTGCCGCAGGGTGATATTGGGTGGGAGCCACTCCACCGGGGGCGCCATGTCGAGAGTCAGATCGAGCCCGTCGAGGGTCGCATCGGGAAGCTCCTTTGCCAAGTCTATGAGCCAGATGGCTGTGCCTGTGGCTACATCAGCGATGCGGGGATTTGGAGTCTGCAAGGACTCCCGGATGGTCGGGTGGATATTGAAGCCGAGGTGTTCTTTCCAGAAGTAAAATATTCCATTGAGTCGAAATGCGGCTGCAGTTTCGCTACCAAGGCCGTAGCCGACGTCGTCGGTAACGCGATAGTCGAGCTCGGTTTTGGAGGAAGCCATAATAGTACTAGGTGTCTTTGATCCTTGCACGTTGAGTGGTTTGGTTAGCAGGGGTTCGGCGTGAAGGTCAATGATGCGGTGGCTGGGGATGAGCGCCGATCAGTGTGCCCAACTTTGGCAGATGAAGGCCACTAATGCACCCGCACCCATTATGATCACACGCAAGCTAACTTGAACCATCAGCGGTGAGTATCTGGAGGTTCACGATACGTCGAGTGTTCAGCAACAGACTCGATCTCATAAAGTTCGCGCCCTTTACGGGTTGCAGCACCCCCCAACACAAAAAAGACGAGTTGCGCCTAGTCCTGCAATTTAGTATTTTCTTCTCTGGTGCTTCTTCCCCCAACTTCTGATTAACACGACCAAACGTGCTAAATGCTCCAGGATCCGTTGTTAGCTATGACTTCCAGAAGGTTAAATGTCCGAGTGATATAACGCCATCTGCCTACAGCTTCGGACAGGGTTTGGATGATTTTTCCGACGTAGGGATAACCTGAAGACTGGAGCGTCTTTACACCCTTACTCAGATCTCTGAATGTGAAGGAGTGTCCTGCAAGAAATCAGCATTGCAGCCTTGATCATTCTCGGCGATTGGGGAACTGATGTCGTGTCCAGCGGGCGCCAATTTGGTCAATGATTAAGTTGAATGTCCAGGAGTTAAAGAATGCGCGTCATGCGATGCAGGCGCCCAGATTGTCTAGAAACCGTCACAACATATACTATTCCCCTGGCAGTTTCACTGGATGGTGAAGCTCCACTAGACGTTAACCGAAACATCACATCTGAACCAGGGACGGGGCCAAGTTATGCTCCGACGGTTTTCTTCCGGCGCGACGAATAACAAGGGCGGGTGGTTTGTGCGTCATCGGCTCGCGGATGGCAGTGGAAAGCATCCACAACTGCCCGAATTTGAGCCTTCAGTGGCCGAGGAAGACAGAGGATCTGACTAAGCGGCAGTTTTGAATCGGATGTGCAGCAATCATTGCCGTTTCGAGACGTAAAGAAGCTATACGCAACCACTTCTGCTTTGTTCTGCGCCTCACCTCGCACACACTTTGCTTCGGTTCAGGTCTGCTTCGGAAACACAATTTTAGGTGTACTCGGCGGCCCGTGCTTCTATTCTTTGCATAACTCCACCGTTGCAGGGGAAAATTCGGACAGCGCGGAGCCCGGACGAGATCACAACCAGACAAACCCTGCCATATTCCACGCAACAACAGCCTCCCGTGGTCTACCTTGTCGAAGAGATTACGAATCACTACACAGATAGAGTGTCAATGACAGTGACTAAAAATCAGCCCTGGCCTTGGCTTGCCAGATGAAACCACTGAGCCACCATCCAGAATCGGCGGAAGCAACAGCCAAGGCGCGAAGAATACCCCAGACCCGCGGACGCTGTCCGCATCCCTGATCTGATAACGTCAGACGCTCCATGTGTACTAATTGCATGACAATGATTCGTGATGCGTGCCGATCATCCACCTTCCAGGGTCAAGTTCCCTGAGCTTCTATCCTCCGCTGCGGATCCACGTACGCGGCGCCAAGAAGCTTCCATTGCCCAGCCGGCATCTCGGAGTCCCTCTAGGGTTTCCAATTGCCGCCAGGGTACGCGATGACGAGTCCTCTGACAGTTGAGATATCAAAAATCTTCGCTAGGCAGTGAGTACGGCTCACAGGGTAGCCTGACGGCCACGCCAGTATGGGACTGGATGACGCGGCTATAGCAGAGGCATCAACAATGTTGAGCATAAATATCAAGACCCTCAGCCACGACTTGAAGGCCATCAACAGCACGATCGCAGCTCAATTATCTCGATCAATCAAATAGCTTCATCATGCATTTCTCCAAGCTCCTCACTCTCACCGCGGCTACTCTGGCTTTCGCCCACCCCGGCGAGAAACATGACCATGAGGCCGTCAAGCGGGAGATTCGCCTTCGCGATGCCCTCGCTGAGCAGGCCAGACATGGTGTCAATGCTTGCTCCAACAGCCACCAGGCTAGGCAGGTTCAGCAGCGCTCTGTCTCCCGCCGCGCTAACACTGCCCGTGAGCTGCGCTCCAAGAGGGGCGTGACTGCTGGTAAGCAGGCCTGAATTGGCAAACCGTGATTGCATCGTCTAACCAGAGATAGCTCCCCACAAGTTCCGCCGGAACCTCGCGGCCCTCGAAAAGTGGGAAGCCATCAACCACAACAAGACCGGCCTCCTTGACTACTCCCCCCAGACTTCCGAGGCCGATATCTTCGGCGCCAACACCAGCTCCATCCTCACTCCCACCATCACCGATGGCCCCTACTACGTCTGGGGTGAAGTGATCCGTCAGAACGTCAAGGAGGATAAGTACTGTGACGGTGTCGACCTCTTCCTCGAGGTGCAATACATCGATGTCAACACTTGCCTGCCTGTGCAGGGTGCTCTGGTCGACATCTGGAACGCCAACGCTACCGGTGTTTACAGGTATGGTGCTTTTTCCATCCTATCATCCGATCATAGCTAAGTATGTAGTGGTATCTCCACCAGTGGCAACTACGCCGCCGACGGCTGGGACTCGACCTTCCTCCGTGGTATCCAAGAGACCGATGAGGATGGTGTTGTCACCTTCCAGACCATCTTCCCCGGTCACTACGACGGCCGCGCCATCCACACCCATCTCCTGACTCACCTCAACTCCACTATCAACCGCAACAACGGCACCCTCCAAGTGGGCACTGGCAGCGTCGCCCACATCGGCCAGCTCTTCTGGAACGAGGTCCTGCGTACCGCTGTTGAGAACACCTACCCCTACACCACCAACACTCAGGATATCACTAGCAATGCCGACGACATGTGGAGTGTCGAGCAGGCCACCAGCGCCTACGATCCCTTCCCGGAGTTCCTGTACCTCGGTGACAGCATTGAGGACGGTTTGTTCGCCTGGATCCAGATTGGTATCAACACTACTGCCGACTACACCGACAACTCCTACTACAGCATTGCTGCTTACTACGATGAAAACGGCGGTCACGAGAACTCGGACAGCGCTGCCATGGGTGGTGGCTCTGGTGGTGGCGGTGCTCCTTCGGGTTCCATGTCCATGTCCGGTGCTATGCCCTCTTCTACCAGTGCTTGAGGGTTCTGAAAATCGCTGAGCATGCGTCTACGGGACGGGATTTACTTTCTACTGTAATAACATTTTTCTCATTATATGTATTGAGCAGTTAGACAATAGACTCTTCACTAGTCTTAAAGCAATTGTTGGGAATACTATACCCCATCTCCAAGATCGAGCAGCCAATCCACTCCTAAGTGATGTAAATATTGGTATTGGTCTACGTTATGGCACAGAGTATGGATCACAATGTATCGACCCGAGCAGCCCCTTTCACCGAGACGAACCCTCGGCAAGAGTGAGCCCGGAACTATGCCCCGCCGCCGATAGAACAACCAAAGCGCCCCTAAAATCTGACAGCGTGCTCCATCTGACCGACTATCAGCAGCTGTTGTGCAACGTGAACGCTCAGACCCGTGCAAATCACAACAAATCCTGTCCATCAACTCTCTAGCCACGTATGCTAAGCTTTTGTGCTAGTAAGCACTATGGTGTTAGTTGAAGCTTGGACAAGAGGCACCATGACCGAACCTGCTGCACGGGGCGCGGCCAACTATCCGGGAAATCCCTCAAATCCCTGTCGAGCCGCCTTCAGCCCTATCGGGAGGGAGGATGCATCCCTGTTAGAGGCCAGACGGGCTGATAGCGTCATTTCAAGCTGCACGATGACCTACTAAACTGCGACCGTCCATGTCTCGAAGAGTAATTTCCTCCGGTGCGTGCTCACCTGATTCTTAGCGGGCTAGCTCGGTGTGCTGGGTTCTTCCACCTTTTCCCTACAACTATTTGCTTTCTTTGGCGAAGATGGTCACAGTGGTATCCTTAGAACATTCAGGATGGCACCGCGAATTCACATTCAAGTCAATCAACAACCAGGGAGAAATTGTACGTCGTCGGATTATGCAGAGGTA
Organism: Aspergillus piperis CBS 112811; assembly: GCF_003184755.1. Classification (NCBI taxonomy): domain Eukaryota; kingdom Fungi; phylum Ascomycota; class Eurotiomycetes; order Eurotiales; family Aspergillaceae; genus Aspergillus; species Aspergillus piperis. The sequence goes on along the minus strand of NW_020291626.1, from coordinate 125,224 downwards.
CTCTCAGCAAACAGCAGCCATGTCATCACAGATGGTCACCTTGACGGCAATGTCATTGTATCGATGCCAGGCAATGAGACTGCCAGTTCATCGCAACAATTACTCGTCGAAGTGACCTTTGAAGGTAAATGTCCCATTGAAGAAATTATTCTCTGGGTTTAACCCGCTATACCAGGTCATCTATCAACAGCAGTCAATCTGAATGTCTCAACGCAGCTGCTGCGACTCGCAAAGAATATCACAGTAAATTGGCCTTGCGCTCTTTCCGATTATATCTTGGTATTAACTCAGTTCAGCTCCTCCGAGCATCCGATGTGCGCGAACTAGCGCAACAACACACCACCGAAACAGCACGCACAATCCTGCACCCCTTCCACTTCAACATCCCCCGAACCGCCAACTCCGTCTCGTCCGACGAATATGACACCACTCCTCTACCCCCATCACTCTCCTTCAAACCCATGCCAGTCTACAATTCCAACGATCTGATACTGCGCGGGCAAGGCCGTATAGAATACTTCTTGAAAGCCCGACTCTTCGACGACGAAGAATGCATCGCCGAGACTGAAGCGCCAGTAACGTTTGCACCGGCTCGAGAATGTGCCCCTCCCATTTGCATTCCCGACTTTCCTGGCGAATATAACCTCGCATCGTCACGAAGTGTTCGCGATAGATTACACCGCCGTGATCTATACTATCTATCCGTTCAGACTGGGGAACCTGCCCCGCTGTACCTAAACAAGTCAGGAATGGTGTCTACGGTAGTTCCACTAAAGTGGCACTATCGCTGTCTAGATCCATCGCAACAACACGCAAATATTCCCGGGATATATGCCAGCATCCAGACGTCGCTTCGCGCGACGACCTTTGTTTCTGTGTCTCCGCAAGATCGACTCCCATTAGAGGGGGACGCCAACAAGTTGCTGGATTTTAAGCTTGTTGCGAATACGACAGGGACGGGTTGTACTCAGGTGCGAAAGTTGCGCATCGCATCGTGGGAGGACTGCGGTCCTTACAAGCAGGGTACGTGATGCGCTCTCAGTGGTCTTTATCACTCCTGACTCTGTATGGTATGACAGACCAACCGACCACATACCAAGCAACCACCCCCCTGATCCTCAACTTCGACGCGCCCGATTACCTCCCTCCTACATTTACCCATCCGTACATCTCCCGACGGTACAGCCTCTCCATCTTCGTTTCGGTCGATGTGGATAACTCGAGGAATGCGAGTTTCCAATTACGGGTTCCCGTGCAGGTGTCGTATGACCGGGGCGAATGCGCGACAGAGTGTATGGATGAGCCATTCCCATTGTATCCTGAAATCCTTCCGCCCTATATCAAGTGAGAGTCAGGCGTACATCTTCGATTTAATTTATAATTCACACTAATAATGAGTCTAATATCATACTCGGCCGATGGAGTTGGGTTGCATCGGTATAGCGGAGTTTTCTGGCCTTCGTGCATTGACTGCAGATATAGTGCGTAGCCCGTCAAAGTAGCAATGGAACCTAGGTAGATCCATTCGGAGACCAGCAAGAATGGACGTATAGCACGGTTTTCCTATGCACGAAGCATGGATTGTAGGGTGATTCCGGAAACAACAAGTGGCCCTACGGCTAATCGGCAAATCGCTGGCATTGGGCCATCACATCGCTCAGCCCTATGCGGTGCCAGAAGCGGGGTAAGTGATTGATTGGGTGCATTCCCCTCGACCCCTGTCGCAACTAATTTCGGGGCTTCCACGGAGTAACTATGCATGTCCTTATCAGCCACTCATAATGGGCGCGTCGGGGTCTGTTGACTTTATCCTTGACGGTCGTTGAGGGGGGGAGGAACCTGCATAAGACACAGAAGCGGTCGTGAAACCTCTACTAAGGCCCCTGTCATAATAATACCATTCAAAAAGCAAGCCATGTGAAACTCGTACATAGTTCGAAAATCATCTCACACATATCTCACATACTGTCACATCATAACACATACAAAATCTCATCCCATATACAGCCATATAATCTACAACGACAGCACCAACTGCCTCAACTTCTCAAAATCAGGAAGTCCCAATCCCGTCACCGGATCCCATCCGACCGTGGCATTCCAATGCGCCCACGGGATAATGCCTGCACCCGCAACAGCCTCATCACTCTGCGGATCAATGCCATTGCACCCGATCGATTGTCCCGCCGTGACATCAGTCAGCGCCTTGTACCCCTTACTGTACAGCAGGGGGTTCAAGAAACCAAGCGTGGACTTGCCCGCCCGCAGACGAGCATCGTTCAACATGCCCACTAGCGCAGAGAACAGAGGACATGCGGCGGAAGTACCGCCGGAGCCGTAACGGGCGCCGTAGAAGATAACTTCGTACCTGTGGACCTTGTTAGGTTCTATTCTTGTAGTATCATCAAAGAGGGGGTTGGGCTTACGAAGGCTCAAAGCTATGGGCCGAAACATCGGGAAATCCGCGACCGCTAAAGTTAGCGAATTGTGAGTAATACTGCTTCGTCTCGTTGGTGATGTGGTGCGCCAGGTAGTTCTGCACGGCTTCCTTCTGGAACCAGGCTCGCTCGAAGTAGTTGCTGAAACCACCGGAACTGGCTTCCCAGGCAATTTCGGGCGCGTAGGACATGGTGCCTCCTACGGCGGTCACGTAGGGACAGGTGGCGGGGAAGATGGGATTGAATTGGGTGCTGTTAGTGCCGTCGGTGGTGCGGCAGCCAGATCCAATTCCTGCGCTGCTGTTAGCAAGTGTGCTTTTAGTGGACGATGATGGTGAGGAGTATACCTTCGTCACCGGATGACTCCAGGACGCTGATGCCGCGCAGGCCGACGAGTCCGATCAGGTTGCAGACTCGCTTGGCGTAGTATTCTGGAACGGTCTGTGTCGGTTGGTATGTAGATGTTGAGGGAGAGATGCATAGTCTTACCTGTTCGTCGTCACCGTAGGAGTTGGAAATCACTTGGGGTAGGGCCGAGTTGGGCTTGGAGAGGAGGTACTCGTAGTACTGAAGGTAAGGCTCATTCTCATTATCGGCGGCACTCGGCTCATCGGGGTCGGGGATGAAAGGACTACATCAATTAGCTTCGACTCCAGTTCAGTCTAGGCATTAAAAGCTCACGGTTCGCCAGAAGTGATAAACTCGGTCACCGGAAGAGGATGACCCACGCCAACGAGCAATTCCACATCGAGGTCAGCCTCGGTCAGAGAAGCCGTCGATTGGTTCTGGTCATTGACGCCGCCGTTGATCAGCTCCACGGAGAAGTTCTGAGACGGCAAGTTGAACAGTCTCTCGAACTTGGCAAGATCGGAATACGAGGCGGACTCGTTCAGGAAGCTAGCGAATCCCAGCTTGCTTCCTGACGAGGCGCTGGGAGTGTAGTTGCCAAAGTTGTACATCTCCTTCAGGCAGGATAACGTGATGGTATCGGCGCAGGACGAGCTGTTGGACCGTGTGGCCACATGGTTGTCAACTTTCTGCGACCGCTGGGTCAGACCAGCACTGGTCCTTTCCTTGCCGAAAAAGGTTGTCGGGGAGATGAGGTCGATCGAGTCGACCAGATCATCGGGAATGGAGTACTCCGTTGTGCGCAATCTCTGGGAAGAACCACTTTGGTAGTAAGCAAAAGTGGTGTTGAGAAGCTTGTTCACCTTGTCGACGGTGGTCGCAAAGTTCACCAAGCTGCCCTGCCGGGCAATATGGGTGATGTTGGCGCTGCGCAACCAGCTGATCACGGCCTTGTCGCTGGCCACTGGGAACAGTGTGTCGACGTCCTCTTGATCCAGCCACTGGCCATACTGCGATTCACCAGGTGTGGACAAGTCTTTCAGCTTGGATTCAAGCTGATCGAGGTTCTTGCGTGCCAATGCGATCGACAGGCTAATCTGGTGATCGGAGCCAGCATCTTCGAGATGGTGCCAGCCCGAGGGGACCGCGGCGAGCTTCTCATGAACAACCGCGTTGGTCGATGCGGCCAGAGAGCACAGCAGTGCTGTGTAAAGACCGGAGGAACGCATGCTGGTGGAATTGAGAGGGACAAAAGACGAAGAGTTCGAATTGACTGCTAAGCCGGCGAGACGGACATTATAACTTTTCCCAGTCAGACAGGAGGGACGGGGGACTGGCCGCCCTTGCTTATCGGACGAGACAATGGCATCATTGCATGTCTCCAACTGCTAGCAGACTGGGTCAATTCGGACCGGCCGATACTGAAGAAAAGCTGATTTGTCGAGGGGATTCTGCAAATGCACCCCAGAGCGACTGGCGTCGGCTGTTGTGATAAGCAATGGGTCTCCAACCCTGATTCCCACCCGGAGTCCGACGGTGATCGCCGGGATTGAGTTGTTGCAACATGCTGCCTGCTAACCACGCCATGCTGCCATTCATCTTGTAAGATACTTGACAATTACTCAAAAACCAATTAGAAGCACCTCTCAAGCTTTTTCAATGTCTTTCAGAGTATTTCCGACGCCTGATAAAACTGCCGTGGCTGAGGAATACCCTTCGTTGTTGTTTTCTTCTAAGCGATGGCCCTAAATTAGCGCCGGCGAACAAGCATCGGTGCCTCCAGATCATCCACTCTAATGCCCGCTACTGTACCGTCGCGTCCAATAGTCGCTCTCTGGGACCGTGGGTCTGAACTCAGGTTACCAGCGGACAATTCTCGCGGCTTCTCTCGGCTGAGTCCCTCTTCCCCAACGATCCCTTGAGCTTACCGCTGTGGATGGCCTTCGCTCAACGTGGGGTGTCCAATATATCGTCGGGAATTGCCGATACCAACCCACATGCACAGAACACTGAGCAAAACAAGACTGTAATGTGAGTTGTCTTCATGTTTTGTAAGAAGCTGCCCACTTCCCCAATGTTGTCTTATCACTTATTAATGCCACACCCAGGCTGCTCAGAAACAGAAAGTCAATTTCATTCACTACCTAGATAAGCATACCCTCACAATCATGATACTACCGCGTAAAGTCCACCCATAGTCTCTTCAAACAGGTCTCAACAACCCATCGTCCCCTAAGAAGGATAGCAATAAATGCTCCCGCTTATCGTACCAAAATTCTGGAAGAACCGGCTGTTCTCATAGCAGTCACTCCGGTATCCCACCGTATCGTAATTTCCGGTACATGTCGTGCTTCTACAGGAGATGATCGGTCAGCTAGATAGGTCACGTCTGTTTCGGAATCGGGGGTCATACCCATACTGGCGACAGCCGACCGCAACATTAAACTGGGTTGACCTGTTTCTCTTGTGTCAAAGCGGGCTCTATTGCAACAAGTTTCGGAATGATATATACCCAGTTTGGTTCAAGGAGATGCAGGATTCGGAGTAGATGGGTCTTGCGTCTACAGTGCAGACGCGAAATTCGCTCGTGGTGCCCTAGCAGTATTCCAGTCAGATCATACAATTCACTGATTCATTGTGAAGAATAGTATTCGGAAAGTATACATACAATTTGGGTCTTGTTCTGCGCCATCACCGCAGTGATCATCGTGAACATAATAGCCTTGGCGGAAACCATGATGCCGTTCACTGTGTCGGAGATTGCAGGTTTAGATTCAGATTATTGTGGAGACTTGACTTTCTATGCTGAAGGTCTTTGACGGTTAAAGAGGTTTATAACAACTGCTGTCAGAGCTAGGCCTGTCTTTGAGGCATCCCAGTATAGTGCATTCCAATGACAGGCGCTGTCAAGTTAAGTTCCTGGAATGTCCCCAATACAACAATGCCATTGTTATGCTCCAGTGCAGACCGGTGAGGCACATTCCTCGAGTTTCAATATAGGATGGCTATCAAGCGTTGACTATGAATAGCTCTGGGACTCTAAGGTTGAGGGTTACCCTGCGTTGTGTGGAGCCATTGGTGGATATAGCGCCGAAGAATGCTGGGCTTTGGCGACTTGCTGTCCAGCCGTTTCATTTCCATAGCTGATATGAAGGATTTGAATCCCACCCGAGTAATTCCAATCTTCTGTGGGAAGATCTTTTGTAGGCAGCCTTGATTGTGCTTTCAGTATACGCTCAAGACTAAGAAATTGTATGTAATTGGCGGAATCTATGTGGTCTACACTTCAGGTAAATAGAGGCTTGGGGAAGATATTAGCATATTTTCAGATATTCACGTGCTTGGGAATGCAGGCCTAATCACAATGACATTCCGAATATGGATATTGGACAATCCGCATCTCCCAATGCATTCCAGCTACCTTTCATGGTCCAATGCTTGGCGAACCTGGGGAAGAATGGCCAGAGCCTTAGCCCCTCGAGGTTCTAGACACAGAGTAAGGTATAATATGCTATATGCGACTCTTATTGATTAACATTGCACTTACCTCCCTGGGGCCTGTCAAACTTGGTTTAAGTTGAAAGGCGCTGCTACACACAAGGACTATCGAGAATTGGCGGAAACAACTGCAGATCAATTCTATACCCCTACTAATAGCACCTGGGATGTATATCATTCGTTTAGTTGTCCAGACATCAACATGAAACAGCCGCCTAGATGGGCCTCTGCTCCCCAATACTCTCCTCTTACTCCCTTACGACAACTGGACGCCACTCGGGAGGCCAAATACTTGACCATTCCTCTCATCCAGACACGACTTCATTTGCACCGGTCCCTCCGTCAAGCAACTATCCGTCTTTGCATTCTTCAAATTCCCCGTGACTGCATACGTCCATTTCTGGCCGTCGTCCTCAGTGCTGTCACATGCTTGAAGCTTCACTGAGCTTCCATCGGCAGTCAAACATTGTGTCGTCTGCGATAGTGGACTAATGACTCCTGACGACGTCACCCGCCAGATCTGGGAGTCCTCTCCATTGCAGGACTGAAATGCGACTGAAGAATTTAAGGTAGCGGCCAGACAGTTGCCCGATGCTGTGTTGAAAATGAGTCCGGTTGGGACTACCGAAGAACATTCGTCTGGCAGACTGAGCCGGAAGACTGCTGTTGCGTGGCTGGCTAATTCAACCTTTATATGATCGCCGATCTTCTGGGTATCGCCATTCCAGAGATCTTCGGCAGTATATGTACAGCCAGTGTTGACCAGACCCAGCCATTGCACTGGAATTCCCCTCGTTACAGTTGCGTTACCCTTATTAAGCACGGTCAGCAGTCTATCGCCGTTCGCCAGACTACGGGTCAATATATCCAGGGTGTCGTCGCGACTCGCCAACGTGGCCTGCTGTGCCAGGGGATCTTGATCCACCGCAATCAATGCTTCATTCGTCAGAAAGGCAATTTCATCCTTCGAGAGCGCGGGTATGTAGGCGCTTATAATGAGAGGAGCCGAGAAAGAAGCCCACAGTGCGAAATGCGACCGCTTTTCATTCGCCGTAAGGCCCGGATGATCCGGAATTAGAAAGTCCGGGTCGTTGAAGTACCCCGGTTGCTGGTAGCGTGCAAGAAGGGTGTTGTAGTTGTAATTGTTTATGATGCTATCCCATGCGCTACCTGCTCCACTGTACACCAGGATATCAGTTGAATGGCGTGCTAGCTCCCCGTATATCGGCACCCAATCCATCACAGTGTACCAGTCTGTGTTGTTGTCTGTACCCGCAAAGTATGCCGGGGCTGACTCGGAGAAGATCAGTGAGTGCTGCATGTTGCTGAGAACTTGATGCCAGTGTCCGTAGCGCTGCTTGTATTCCTCTTCAAGCGTCCTGCCTTGGGTTGCATAGACATTGCAGCCATCGAGCTTGAGATAGTCAATTCCCCAGGAGGCAAAGGTGTTGGCATCCTGCTCCTCATGCTTGTAGGATCCAGGGTATCCTCCACAGGTCATGTTGCCGGAGTCTTCGTAGATGCCGAAATAAAAGCCTTTGGCTTTGACATAGTTGGCTAGCCAAGGTAGGCCGTGAGGAAACTTTGTCGTGTTCCACTGTAGGGATCCATTGTCGGATCGCTGATAGGCCATCCAGCAGTCATCCAGGTTGATGCGATTGTACCCTGCGTCCCGCAGACCGTTAGCAGCCATTGCATCGGCAGTTTCGATGAACAGGGTCTCGTTGAGGTCGCACATGAAGCGGGCCCAATTGTTGAATCCCATAGGTGGTGTTGGCAGGAGGCTGGAGCGCTCAATGGAGCTGTATGCTTGCAAGGGAAGCATGGTAGCGAGCGTGGCAGCCACCAAGATGCTTTTAATTCCTTGATTCATGATGTTCACAGATCTTTGTGTCCTTATACACTCTTTCAATCAGCGTTCGTGAAGATAAAAGTCACGTTCAGGTGAAGGCCGGCGACAGCAATCAAGTTACAAAAACAACGGACTCTTCAGCAGGCTATCCCTTGCAGCAGATTGTCTGACTGGTCTGGTCTTCCCCGCTCGAGCAATCAAAGTACTAGTGGTTGACACCTGCAGCCAAACCCTGGCGGCTGCTTGCATTGATGCCACGGTGCCATTGGAGCTGCAGCTCGCGGAGTCCGAGTCCAACCATCTGTCTTCGCTTATCTTCCCCGCAGCAGCGGCCGAGGAGTTGGCTCGCTTTGCTTGAAGCGAGATGGCCGGGTGAACAAATGAAGCGATTATATCCGCCCTGTGGTGCCATTGGAATAATAGCGTGTACGTTACATCTATCGGTGATTTCGTTTGTTCTTGGTGTCAGGTCAGCTCCTGTGACTGTCTCGGTCTGATCGACCCTAGGTAAGTGTCTGCACACAACTTGATACGACTGCAATAACCGAGGCGACATACCGGTAGAAACAGGGGTATGGGCGTTCAAAACATCTTTCTTTCTCAGCACTGCATAGGTTATCAAGTCTCCGGCTACAGTTCACTGTGGGAACTGCCTATGGTCGTCTTCCATCTAGATCTCGCCTGCCCGGGATCCGTATCAATAGGGACCACCGTCGACGGTCGCATATAGAGTATATTAGTTAATCATGCTCTTCGCACCTGAGTCCGGCTAATTCCAGCTTTGAAAGTGCGTATGCATGCATTCATTGTCGGTCCAGCCAGCCATGCTCGGATAATAGCTCGGATATTGACTACTCCGTCGCTTCTCTGTATTCCGCAGATGTCTCACTTTCCATTGGAAGCTGAACTCGCTCAGCTCGCTAGGCCAGGCCAGTCCAGCCTCGTTTTTTGATCATCGCATCCCGGACATCAGGGGGATCATCGCATCGTGTTGGAGACAATTTGGAGGTTGTCTCGGAAGCAAACGGACCGGCATTCTTAGCTTGCTGCAGACTGGGCCAATGCCTGGTATAGTTAATTTATGGTAAGACAATAACTACAGTCTTCCGAATACAGCCCTCGCTGAACTCGACTATAAATATCGGAAGCAACTGGAATTACCGCATAGACTGGGCTTGATCCCCTCCCTTTGCCCCATTCCCTAATGAAATAGAGGAAGTATTAACAAATATGCATCTAAAGGGTTTATTGTGCATAAGCTGAGTATAATCGACTTCGATATAATGTAAACACAGCCTCGTCTCTTACAGCCGCTTGTCTCAGCAAGCAAGACAGATCGCTCTCGTCGATCGACACCCCACCCCACCACGGAGATATTACTCTGTACGGTGATGTTAACAATAGGAGAAGCTGATGGGTTGGGGAAAAGTGGCCAAATGTCAATAGCGTCACTGATTCAGTATGGCAAGGTGACCTTGGCATAGTGGAACCCTCCCTTGCCGTCTACCAAAATGTTGTGAGGCTCATGATGATTTCATATTTCAGGAACGATTGGAGCATTGTGGCGGTGTTCAGCCTTACCTACTCCGTACAACGTATATCTCCGTTGACTATTGATCATCGTCCATCTCGAGGATCTGTTTTAAGGTTATTGACTGGAAGAGGCAAACATGGGGGAAGATCATCTGAAACATCGGGACGATCAACGGCCAAGGCCAGAAATAGAAGCCGGTAGATCCGTTGACCTCCTGACGAACGATTCCACGGTACTGCATGAAATGCAGATGCAGTAACATCATCAAAAACAACTTTCTCTTGATTCTTTACTGCCGTTACCAGCCGGCTATATCATGGTTAATGCCTACCCCTCCGCAGCTGCATAAGAGGAAACCCGGGGATTCCGGCACAACACGCGGGACTCCAAGACATGTCTCACATAGTGCCGACGATCGATAGCCCAGAACGACATCAATCTCCATCGGGAACCCACCAGTCTCATCTTTGAGTCTACAGATGACTTCACTTGTCCCTGAGGTGGACCTGACCTCCTCTCCCTAGAAGGTATATAAACGCTGCTGAACACCTTCCAATTTGCCATCAATCACACTCACACTCACAAACCATCAAAACAATCATCTTCTGTGATCATCACATTCAATTCCACTCTCCAATCCAAAATGAAGTTCTCCATCGTTGCTCTTGCCGGCCTTGCCAGCGCCGTCTCTGCCGCTTCTCTCCCCGCGCGCTTCTCCCTCATCGCCGACGACAACACCCCCGTCCTCACTGATGGCCGTATGCTTCCCTTCCCATCTAAACCCCCATCTACCGTTATACTAACAAGATAACAGAGAACGTCTACATCGGCAACGACGCCTCCAAGAGCACCTCCAAGCTGATCCGTAAGCCAACCCCCCTTCCTTAACCACCTCATATCTGACTAACAAATGAAATAACCAGTCTCCGGTGGTGCCAACGGTGCCCTGACCTACCTCGCCAAGGGCGCCGTCCCCACCGCCTGGCAAAACCTGTACATCATCGAGAACAGCGTCTCGCCCATCGCCTTCACCCAGCCTCACTCCGGCGCTGTTCCCGACAACGCCAACACCACTGGCTTCGGTGTCAACGAGGAGGGTTACCTGACTCAGGGCGGTAGGGCCTGGTTCGCCGTTGACGGATACGGCGATGTTCCTTCCAAGGAGGTCTACTGGTACGGTGCTCACAGCTCGGAGTACAAGGCTGCCAACCTCAAGGTTCAGGAGTGCACTACCGAGGAGTGCTAAATGGGTTAATACCATGGCACACACACTTTGTTTTGTAAATCTCGAGTGGGTATATCGGGGATGGAACATATGAATATAGTTAGTGTATAATATAAATTCCTCATCATTGGATTTTCTTCCCTTTGCTGTGAAGTCGTAGTGTAGATCGTTGAGGATCAATAACGGAGCATCGGGAAGTGGACCACGGAAAGGGGGGAGATTCTCCAGTTTGCCAAGCATACCGGATCAATGGGGAGTCTACAGAATATGGACGTTACTTCATTACTATTTCACATATCATTATGTCTCATGAACTTGTCTCCAGGTATCATCTTCATTACCATAATTGCTTTTCTGCTCATAGACTATATTACATATTATACACATTATGACTAGTATACAGGGTATAGGATATCTCATAATAAAAGTGGTAGTAGCATCACCCCACGACTGCCTTCAACTTCGCCCCTCCTGTCGTCGTCTCCAACCACACCTTCATCTTGCGCGATGCCGCCTCCATATGGGTCAAATCCGGACTGCGCTCGAACGCGTGCGGCGCCTCAACAGCCACATCCGAGAACAACAACGCCAGCGGTGACGACTTCCAGATGAACTGGTTCCGCGTCCGGACTACCGTCGTGATGAGGAAGATGAGGGTCAAGACCATCAGTGCAATTGGGAGAATCATCCACGGCCACTTGACGTGCACGAATGACTCGACGGTCCAGGTCGTACCGTTTACTGACCCCTTGCAAACGGCGTTGCGCGCATGGGTCGTCAATGCGCCCGCGAGTGATTGGAACATCGAATTGATGTCCGTGTAATTGCCTTCTACGCCGTATACAGCACGCATGGTGTCAGATGACCAGTCGGGCCGGTTGCTGACGAAGAGTGAGCCCTTGCCTTTTAGCAGGGGCGTTAGGGAATTGTACATGGCGAGTCGGCTGAGCCAGCTAACGTTGTAGGTGCAGTCTGTGCGGTCGGCTTGTTGGGTGCCGTTCACATAGCATGTTTCAGGTGTGAGCGAGATGTCGCTGGTCGCCGATGTGGCGGAGTAGTTCGAGGATGAGGCTGTAGATACCAGGGTTTCATTGTAGCGGCCCTTTTGGACCGAGGCTTCGTAGGTCTTGACGCAGAAATAGAGGGCGCACTCGGTGGCGCTGATTTGTGGTGGCACACCGTAGCCGGCGGCGCTGATGGCGGTGAAGTTCAGTATCACCGGTAGATTTCCGGTGTCGAGTTTGACGAGGTTTAGGCCGTTGGTAGCGTTCATCAGATACATCATGCCCCAGGAGGTCTCGAAGCTGAATCCGTTGGGGAGGGTGTAATTATAATTGGCCATGGTACTGACAACCGATGTTTTGTGCAGGGTGAGGCTGTCAGTGATGTTGGCGCAGCGACTGCAAAACCCTAGCGATTGATAAGGGGTGAAAGTACAGTTCCCCGTGGGACATGTCATGGTAACCGTGTTGCTGTCTGGGCCTTCACTCTGAAAAATACCAGTGTAGATGGCCCCGGTTGTGGAAAGAGGAACCTTGTTCAAACCCGGCCCGGCGCCTTCGCCATAGTCGATGTAGCTGCTTGTATTGCAGACTTGGATGGCGGAATGATCGAACGAGTGGACGGGCTGCGACATGATGTTGATGACTTGCTGCACGAACGGCGCAATGGCCGCAGCAACCACCATTATGAAGCATCCGATGGATACCAGGTGACTAATTATCTATTAGGACTATATGTCGGGCATGATTAATATTGGTGAGACACACATACCGAGGTAGAAAGCGGAACAGAACAAAGGTGGCGCTGAAAGCTCCGCGACTGGCCGCGTCCAGCAGTGAGAGGTCGCTCAGTTGGTTTCGCTGGTTGAACCAGGACCATTTCAACTGCGACAGTCCCTCGGTGATTGGGAAGATCATGGCCGCTTTCATTAGGGTCACCAGCACGGAAACCACGGCATTGAGAGTGATGCCATATGGCCAGTCCGGCATAGGCCGGTTATCATAGTTGTAGAGGACGATAATGATGGCGACCAGAGCCGCCACGGCAATGACACAGCTCACGATCTCCCAGGTCCAGCCTGACAACCAAAATTTCGAGGTCTGGTTCTGCAGAAGCAATGGTCTGGAGGTCGATAACGGGCGGGTCGAGGGTTCCTTTGGGTCCTCGAGATTGCGGTACCCCAAATCGTACTCATCCTTGAGGGCCTTCATGATGACTGCTGGCCGGTTGGGGGAGCTGTAAGACACATCCGGTCTTTGTAGCAGGCGATGGAGATTTCTCTGTCCATGCCAGGGAGAAGATCTGATCAAGATCTGCGTGATACTCCATCTGGGCGACGATGACTCCCCATTGAGGCAATCCGCGTGGGATCTTGGCAGCCCCAATACAAGCTGAAAGGGAAAGCGGTGAGGTCATCTTGAAGGACTCTGAGACATGGCTTAGCCACATATGGCTTAGTTCCAGGGGTCAACAAGCCCCATCCGGGTAACTGATCGCCCAAAAGATTTCTTATTGGCCAATAAACATCCGGCAGGGGGGATATTTCCGTTTTTGGTAAAACCGCTACAAACGGTCAGCCTCTCCAACGCTTATCTTTCCCGCATCTCCCTTCAAAGCCGAAAGGTTAACTGACTCGATTGACACCAAGGCGCAGTCTTCAGTCGCCCCGAGAAGAAGATCGACGTGGAGTTGAGGTGGCAATGTCTCACTCGAGCGCAAAATCTCTCTTCACGCACCTTCACAAAGAAAATACCATCAGCGTTGCCAGTTCTCTTATCCACCTAGCTTCTGTAACACATTGCAAGCAAGACAGTCAACAATTGCCAGCTGGAATGCTGTAAAATGTGAAACTTCTAGACTGAGAGCATCGATAAAAGTCGCGAGTTGTCTGTGCCCATAAACACTAGGTCGATCCTCGACGGGGACGGTTGTGGCTGATCTACAGTCCAAAATCTCGCTGTAGTAAAACCGAATTTTGGTCGGACGGCACATGCCATACTTGATTGAGCTGCCATTGGGAGTTAGTAGTATGCACTATGCAGACGGGGGTGAATCAAACAGTCTATTTCGTGATCAAACTCCCGCCACCACAGCCACACAGTACTGGCACTGTATAGTTGTTCTAGCATGGGTGCGTCGCTCAATTACCCATCATCTGGAGTCTTTGGCAACCGTATGCCTGACTGACTTGGGGAATACTTTTTATGTCCAGCACTATCGCTCTTAGACTTGGATATTGGAGGTAGAGAAAGGACACATGTCAGCCTCTGCAGATGCTTGCATGGGGCCGCCTAAAGATTTGCATGTTCACCAGCAAGCATTTTCGCTTGACTCCGGTTAATATATATGTTTCAGCTTGAAGTGGTGTGGTGTTGCGGACATAATTCCGAAATCTGGTTCTGGTAATTCTTGTGTAGATATCAACAGTTCTCTCGGGGTGTTTAGAGAATTCTTCTGCGGAGATCAGATCCAGCTGGAACTGAAAGGCAGAACAGAGGAATTGCTCTGTGATCGAACAACAATGATTGACCTGTGCTGTCATCATTCCACTGCTTAGAGTTGCGTGGCATGGTTCGGACTGAAGCATGGTTCACGGATAAGATTAGGCACCAGAATAAAGCTTAGCATCCGACCAAAAAGCTTGTCGGGTGGGAGGCTGACATCGGAGTGGCTGAACGGCCGTTGTAATGGGGAAGGGTGGCCGTCGGGCTTAACTGCCATTCTAGAGCTTGAGCTAGATTCTGGCAACTCTGGTACACCCGAGACAAGGTGACACTGGACCACATGCCTGAGATGCTATCCTTTGCTTGCCGTAAACGTTTCTAGGCCATTGGACGTCGAGCCAGACTGGACATCTGCAGCAGCGAGGCACGATCCTTGATCCATAGAATAGTTCATATTTTTGCGCTGCATCAGCTCATTGAGCGTGGGTTAAATTTCAGGCTGGGGGAACTATCTATTAGGTGCACTCCACCTAATAACACTCGTAGAGAAACTGGAAAGATCGCCAGGATTGCGAGTCCCAACGCGTAACACAACATCAAGCAACATGTACTCTGTACTACCCAGGTGCTATTCAGTGGTATTAATGAACGCTGGTATACCTGCGGTGGTGACGGGCGTCGCAAGTTGATTGTGTCGATCACACTATTCTTGAACACCAGATGGCTCAAAGCATCAAGGGGCTCCACAGTTTGCAGATGGTGAGCCCACTCCTTGACGCTGCACTGACTTTCTTCGTGCAGAAATGTAAAAGGAAGTACAACCACCACTAGGTAATATTGGGATGAACTGAAAGGTACGATGGCGAATGGCATCTTTTATTATCATTAGTTAGATAGTACGATACCCTTTGAAGAAGCCCTGAGGATCAAGGGTGTAAAACCAGGGGTACGAGCCCCTCCTAATTTGGTCCTCCTTTTGATCACATACAAATGATAGTTATCAGTGGGTGGAAATGAAATGATAATTCGTCGATAGGACAGTCTCTCAGTAAATGCAGATGCCTATTGAGGCACAGCCCAGAGAGGAATAGTCTCCTCTGGCGGATAAACAAATAAAGAAAACTGGTTGACGAGTCTAGTAGAATATAATTGGTGGAAATGCTACGCTAAGACAAGCTAGTGGTGAGCACTAGACCTCATAGGGGAAAGTGTATTCCAAACCTCATCCCAATCGAGGGAATTTCCCGGTCGGACTGCTGCCTGCCTGCCTGAGTCTCTTGATTTCTTCTTTCTCAGCCCTCCTCTCTGTATCCAGTATCCACCCACCACTAACCAGTCTTCCAGTTGCAAATCTCTTCCCATCATGATCTGAATCCTGTCGGGTCGCTGGCCGGATTGACCTCCCCAGCTTTTCTGACATGGCCATCTCTGCCAATCAGCACCACCTAAGGCTGAGGATCTCCTAGCTCTTGTCTCCTCCATTGACTTACTCACTATGTTTCTTCGTCGTTCTGGACGAACTTATCTCCTCCCTATCTAACGAACCAAATTGCTGGGCCTGAATAGTGCCAACTCCTAGCCTTCCCTAGTGCTTCTACCATTGTACATTCCCCTCTCCACCAAGCATGCGCCTCCCTGTCCACGCGATTAACCACTTTGGTCCTCGCGGATGAGATGGTCTACGTAGGCCTCCCCTCTCGGACAACGGCAACCCGTCAGAGCCGTGAAAATTCGACTCCGCTTAAGTTACGTATGTCCGGGCGGAGCCCTGACAGCAAGGACTCGTCGCCTGCGACGAGGCCATTCACAAATGGTTCGGCCACTAAGGGCAAACCGATCGGGCTAAGCTTCCTGGATGGAGACCTTTATCGGAACTCTTCTCTCTGCCTAGGCTGGCTGTCTGTCCCCTCGTTCAGCGAAAAGGCCCCCCTGCGGAAGCAGGGAAAAAAAATGCGAGCCTTGTGTACATAGCTCCGCATAGTCCGCGGGATCAATCTTAAATGGCGTCGATGGTGTCGTCTTAGCCTTTTCTGTCATCCTCTCTCCTCTTCCATCCTCTTCATTTTCTTCTTTTCTCCCTCAACCCGCCGCTCCTTGTAATTTTTGCCTACACCCATCCACCCCGACACTCGTTTTTTTGGGTTTATCGCTCGCTCCTTGGCAACAATTCACGGCCAATTTTGCTCCATATCACTCAATCGCAGGTTGAAATACCGCTCGAATATTTATAGACATAATGTTTGATGCTGTGATGAGCTGGTTCCGCCCCTCCGGCCAGGAGGAGGTTCAGGAGGTGACTTGGGATCCCGTCACTCTCACCATGAACCAACCTCAGAGCCCGGCCGCCCCCACCATGGATGAGATCGTCACCGATCAGCCTGTACGTGCTTGGATTGCATTCTATGCTATAACACCGCAGACTTGAGAACTAAGAAACACCACTTCAGTCCCTTGGCGAAGGAATGGAATTGCGCTTGCGTGGTGGTGACGGACCGGAGGATGCGTGAGTGATCGCCCCGCCAAATTCATACGAGAATTGCCCCTTTTTGTGTACATCCATGTGCTGACTGCTTGGTTTCGCTCAGTTGCTGCTTCTGCTGCCACTGCTGCAGCTGCTGCGAAAAGTGCATCGGCACCGACTAATTGCCTTCCTCCAACTTCCTTCCCGAATATACCCTTTTCCTGCGACTCCTCGATTGACATATACACCCACCCTCGCCAGACCACATTCCTTATAATACCTAAGCCGCTCGACGGACTCTAATCTCGCGCTCTTTAACTGCCCTTTTCTCCTGTATAATACTTCCGTCACGACATATATCACCCAACAATAGATTACTAAGAAGAATGCGCAAAAATTCAGTTGCATGTATGACAGTCCTCGTTCTTGCGCCGTTAAATTCTTCCCGCACTCTTCAGTATCTACCTACGCGCACGTTTGTATGTGGCGCGCGACAAGCCCATGCAACAGGAAGCTGCCATACGGCTTGATGGCAACAATTTGCACATCCTAGTAACGATTGGGGAAGAAAGCATAGCCCGAGCCATTGAGAGTGGGCATTGGCGGTCCCTATAACTAGGGAAATTCACCCAAATATACGAACAGAGTCACTGTAGAGTGGCCATCATCACCTGGTTCAACCTTCTCTCTTCCGCCTGGTAAACCGCAAACTGCCCTTCTCCCATCTCCTCGACGATCCAATGAATCTCGGCTATTAGAGCTTCGGCTTCCGAGCGCCTCGACGGTCCCTGTCCCCACAAGGCTTGGGCGATAAGCCGACGAGCGTTGAGCGCCTGTGGGGAGGACGGCCCCAAATGCGGCCGGGCATCCATCCAAGCGCGGATCGGTCTCTTGGTCCGTTCTGCCTCTTCGTACTTGCCAACTTTTACCAGGTGCTCTGCTAGCATATGCGATGGTACTGGATTCGATTTGTATGGTGTCTTGTCCACCAGCATCCGAACGGTCTGTTCCGCCTCGGGCAGGTTCAACTCGTCCTGAAGGACGTAGATCCCTTGCCATAATCGGTACCACTGGTGGTAATTGCTGGTGTAGAGGCTGGATGGGGGAGAAGTGGCAGCTTCTTCTTCATCCAATTTCTTCTGCAGGAGTCGTAGGAGGAGTATAAGCTTGGATTGCTGGTCAGCGGTGCTGTCCTCGTCGATGGGCAGCTGTGCCCGTTCGGCGTGTGTAAAGCTGCCGAGGAAATTGCGAGCGATCGAGTAGTCTATACTGTCCCAGAAGGGACTAACGGGGACCGGTTCCTCCCACGGCGAATCCTTGAACATCTCCAACGTCACAAGCATCTCGGCGGTTAAATGGGAGGCTGGAGACTCTGTCGCCATGTTCAATGGTGACGTGAAGAATTAAGCCGCTATCACCGTCAGCTTTCGATATTTTCTCCATCTGACTTTTCAGTCTGCCTGTTCGCCGCTATTAAAACAGTATACTGTCTAGCCTCTTCCAACGTGACTAATGGCCGCTCCTGTCTTTATCCTAGACTAGGCGTCTGAGTGGGGAGGAGCACTCCAGATCCTAGTTATTACTTTGATCTATCTTGCCCCAGGCCTTGTGTCTACTCCACTAAGAGCCGTCAAGAACTCGGGCTCCTTTCTCTGACCGCCACCATGCAGTACAGTTACATCGTCTTAAATTTAGCGCGAGGCACTCATGCTTGCGAACAACGCCGAGATCAGTATAACTTCGATCCACTATGAGACCGGGGTGAGGCTCACTTTGAGAATATTTCGCTCAGATGACCTCTAGCCCAATTTGACGTCTTCCGATCCCACGGGGTATATGATCGTTCTCTCAGTTGCCGTACAACATCGGTGATACAAGATTCCAATTTCTTGGAGCCTGGTCGCTGGGTCTTCGACTTTGACCAGGATCCCTTTCATTACTAGCACTTAGCGCCATGCTAGTGTGCGCACAGAATCGCTAGATGAAGTCTGGTTCTTTCATGACACCAGCCCAACGTGCCATTTGTGACAGGAAACCGCCAGAGCGATCACCGCACTACAAGCCAATAATTCCCGTTAGGCCTGCTCTCGTGGACCATGCAGCAATTTGCATAGGAAGTGACTTTCTGCTGTCGTACAAGCTAGATACGCCAGACGCCTCTATCAAGCTGCGAGCCGGTCAATGGATGGCCCTCTACCGTAACGAATGGCAGCATGTGAGAAGAGTCGACTGTACCTGTCACAGAATGTTCCGCCTGCTAGCCTTGTAAGCACAGATCGCCTGTTGGACCTACATAACCCTGCACCCATCCGACCAATTGAATTGGGACAAGTCAGAGATATGGACCGAGCCAATCATTGTAGCAGCACACTGGGGCTCACCAATAGAATCTGCATGGAGTGTTGAGTGATGGTAACCAATCATGGTTAGGAACTGCAGGGAACGCTTGGACACGTTTGGGATTGCCATGCATCAAAGTTGTCATGACGCAACCTTTGTCTTTCATCCACAAGAACCTCTAGGGACACGTCAACATCGATAGTAGATGCATCATCGTAAAAGACTCGCACAGGACCTCTGACCGACAGTCTGTCCGAGGCAGAATTTTGAATAATTAAATTCTATACATTGTCATCTCCAACTCTCTGCACCCTGAAGTATGCCATAGGGCTAGGCTACCTAGATGTAACAGAAAGCTAGATCCAGTGAAGACTGCTGTAGGGCTGATGCTCTGACTTCAAGAAGGCCCGCTGCAGCTGTAGCTTGGTCGGAATCTGCGGATCCGACTGGCCCCTCCTACACGTCTCCCTTTAGCTATCTTGTGCTTGGCCAATTCATCTCGCATTGTTGGATCTCCCTAGAATGCGTCTCGAAAGGTTTCTCTGGACCTCACTCGAAATGAGTCTCTCTGATTGAAAATCTGCCTTTTCTAGCATAGGCTGAAACCACTATTGAGCGATTACCAAGATAAAATATCTAACATTAATCGTTGTTATTGACAAATTTGGTAGTGGACGGCGGCTTCTTCGACCCGTTCAGGACTAATCTGCGCATGGTTCTGCTCGCCGTCAGTTGCTGGCGCCACACTGTGAGCATGCTTCTTTATACAATTGGAGTATTATGGAGGACACAAGAAAAGGCAGGCTACGGGGTGTTACCTAACTTTATAAGAGATATGCTGTTAGACATAGTAGTTTGAGGGGTACATAAATCAAATATTCAGGGCACGACGTCATTTCGGGATTAGAAAACAAAACAGCATTGAATAAAATTAAAAATTTTGCTCTTATTATCGAAACACATTTCTATCTCCATAATTACAAGGCCCCATCAGATGAAGATATAAGATAAATTCATGCTCTCTCCATGAAGCACAGATTTTCCGAATTACGATTGTGTCGTTTAACTCTGAGTAACTCTTTTCTCCGCCCAATCCTAATTCTACTTTCCAGGTACGTGTGAAACATCAGCTCTAGTTCCTTGCGGTAAGTAAAGGGACAGCATATGTCAGCATAGTATAAGCAGAAGAATGTCACAGAATTCGCAACGACCCATCTGTATTCAGTCCTTGCCCCATATTTCATTACTCTACATCATTTGTCATAGATCCACAATCTGTAACTAGACATACATCATCTGGAACGCCCTCACTCGTTCAATGTGCACAAGGGTTCATAACTCAGGATGTTCTCTCCTGCTGCCCCCAGTATCACCAGCTAGTTCCGTCTTTCGCACGAAATGTGTCGGTTTCTTTCTTTGTTGCTATATCCGATTTGATCAATTGTTGCAGAAACCCGACAAGAGATACCGATAAGTATTGATTAACTCATGTAATGGTTGATAGTCGCGTCTCACAGAGCATATTGATCCTTATTCTGTGACCTTCCTGACCCAATGTCACAAACCTCGCAGTCTCCACCATATGCCGTGTCGGCAATCAGCTTCCCGACCCTCTTCCGGCCCAGACTGATTGATTGATAATGAGCTTTGAACAAGGAGTATCTTGGTGCCTGGTACTTATCTCCCTCCGATGACAAGAGATCTCTGAACCCTCATCATCGCTGCGAGTGTGACGGACCAGTGCGAACAAGTCAGACCAAGGCACACATTGCGCGATGAAGTTTCTTCACACCGTTCGCCCAAAACACCCCTAAATTATACTTGAAGCAGCACCTCGTGTCCTATACGAGTCGTTAAACCTTTTCTTCCTCTAATCTGCCCACTTTTCATCTCTTCTTCACTGCCGTTCCCACTAGATCTCCACCTCGTCATACCGACAAACCTCCGGCTCTCACTTTCTCTTTACGGTTAATCCAAAGCACTCCACGAGCTAATTTACCTACTCAGCAAGTAAGTTCAAACAGGTCAACGGAACCTCAGCGGGTCCCCATTTGAAGATCGGCAGCATCATAACCTCGTTGCGGGAACCCGGGGGAAATTTCGGGGAATCCACGCTGAATCTCCCCGCGCGAACCCTAAGCGGACTTCCTCCGCAATCCTCAATTTCCCCGAGGATACGGAATATTCATCCAGCATTCCAACCATTCTAGTTCTAGTTGTCGGAAATTCCCCGGCACCCCTGCATCAACAAAACATGCCATATAAAGTGTCACTTTTTTCCCCTATGCCAAGGGAGGGGAAGTGAGTGTCCCCTCCTTTGCGATACCTCGACATGAAGCTTCAAACGGCTTCCGTACTGCTCGGCAGTGCTGCTGCTGCCTCTCCGTCCATGCAGACGCGGGCCTCCGTTGTCATCGACTACAATGTCGCTCCTCCAAACCTCTCCACCCTGCCCAATGGCTCCCTCTTCGAAACATGGCGTCCCCGCGCCCACGTCCTGCCCCCAAACGGCCAGATCGGTGATCCCTGCCTGCATTACACCGATCCCGCCACGGGCCTCTTCCACGTCGGCTTCCTTCACGATGGCAGCGGCATCTCCAGTGCCACCACCGATGACCTAGCCACCTACCAAGACCTCAACCAAGGCAACCAAGTCATTGTCCCCGGGGGCATCAACGACCCCGTCGGTGTCTTCGACGGCTCCGTCATCCCCAACGGCATCAACGGCCTCCCCACCCTCCTCTACACCTCCGTCTCCTACCTCCCCATCCACTGGTCCATCCCCTACACCCGTGGCAGTGAGACCCAATCCCTCGCCGTCTCCTCCGACGGCGGCAGCAACTTCACCAAGCTCGACCAGGGCCCCGTCATCCCTGGCCCTCCCTTCGCCTACAACGTCACCGCATTCCGGGACCCCTACGTCTTCCAAAACCCCACTCTCGACTCCCTCCTCCACAGCAAGAACAACACCTGGTACACCGTCATCTCCGGTGGTCTGCACGAAAAGGGCCCCGCCCAATTCCTCTACCGCCAGTACGACTCGGACTTCCAGTACTGGGAGTACCTCGGCCAATGGTGGCACGAACCCACCAACTCCACCTGGGGTAACGGCACCTGGGCCGGCCGCTGGGCCTTCAACTTTGAGACCGGTAACGTCTTCAGTCTCGACGAGTACGGATACAACCCCCACGGCCAGATCTTCACCACCATCGGCACTGAGGGCTCTGACCTGCCCGTCGTGCCCCAGCTCACCAGCATCCACGACATGCTCTGGGTGTCTGGTACAGTCTCCCGCAATGGCTCTGTCTCATTCACCCCCAACATGGCGGGCTTCCTCGACTGGGGCTTCTCCTCTTACGCTGCTGCCGGAAAGGTTCTCCCCTCGACTTCTCTGCCTTCCACGAAGAGCGGCGCCCCGGATCGCTTCATCTCCTACGTCTGGCTGTCCGGTGACCTGTTCGAACAGGCCGAAGGGTTCCCCACGAACCAGCAGAATTGGACCGGTACGCTGCTGCTTCCGCGTGAGCTGCGCGTGCTGTATATCCCCAATGTGGTGGACAATGCTCTGGCCCGGGAGTCTGGTGCCTCGTGGCAGGTCGTGAGCAGCAATGGCAGTGCGGGCACCGTCGAGCTGCAGACACTGGGTATCTCCATTGCCCGGGAGACCAAGGCCGCGTTGCTGTCGGGAACGTCGTTCACTGAGTCCGGCCGCACCCTGAACAGCAGTGGTGTTGTTCCGTTCAAGCGCTCGCCGTCCGAGAAGTTCTTCGTTCTGTCCGCGCAGCTGTCCTTCCCTGCTTCGGCTAGGGGATCGGGACTTAAGAGTGGTTTCCAGATCCTCTCGTCGGAGCACGAGAGTACCACTGTGTACTACCAGTTCTCGAATGAGTCGATTATCGTGGATCGTAGTAACACTAGTGCTGCGGCACGCACGACTGATGGCATCGATAGCAGTGCGGAAGCTGGCAAGTTGCGTCTGTTTGACGTGCTGAATGGTGGCGAGCAGGCCATTGAAACGCTGGATTTGACTCTCGTAGTGGATAACTCCGTGTTGGAGGTGTATGCCAATGGTCGGTTTGCGTTGAGTACCTGGGTTCGGTAAGTATCTTCCTCGTTGACAATTGAAGTGTGGTGATGCTAACGTGAGGATAGTTCCTGGTACGCCAACTCCACTAACATCAGCTTCTTCCATAATGGTGTGGGTGGTGTTGCGTTCTCCAACGTGACTGTGTCCGAGGGCTTGTATGATGCTTGGCCGGATCGTCAGTATTGAGGGGAAGTTTGGTTATCTATAGATGACTATCGAACCTTATAATTACTCCGATCATGCTGATTCGATGGTTATAATGTCGGATGCGCTGTGTTCAATAACGCAAACATGATTAATGAGGTGCTACAGCAGAGGAAAACCCCCTCTATTGCAGCACCTACGATGAACGGCGATAGACCGCTGATCAACTCTTATTCTCTTCTTAACGACTGTTTTATTATAATAACCCAACAATAGAAAGAATTATGCAAAACTGCATTACCTTCAACATTAAACGCCATCGCTATGTAAATCGTCCCATTCATTTCCCTTTCCCGAAAGTCTACTGAACTGATACACGATGAAGACTCGTGCTGGACGTTCTCGGTGAAATATGTGTAGGTCGGAGAGGAGCGACTCCCAGCTCGTCGACCTGTGGAATAAGCTTCCTTTGCGCTGGCCCGTTCCCTGTCTCTGAAGGTGCGGCGTAGGATTGTGCGCGTGGTGCCTGTGGACCGGGGTACGCTATGATACTTCCCCTGGGTGGCTGATCCGATACTGGCGAGTATGTGCTTGGCAGTTGATATTGATTCGGTGGGGTCAACGTCGTAGCTGGCGGAGAATCGGAATCCAGGTTCAGCGAGACCTGTGCCCACGGAGGCGGTGCGAACTGACCACTCGGGGCTCTCGAGGTAGTGGTAGAGGAAGAGGAATTGCTTGCGGGAGGAGTGATGCTTGGTGGCATGGCAGGGCGCAGGGTGAAGGGGACACTTTTTCGAAAGACATTCGGGTTGGACTGAATGCGAAGCACCTCATCCAGCTCTTCGTCCGTCCAGTTGCGTCTGATGCGAACTTCAGGTGATGGTTCTGACGAGTAGATATGGCCGAGAATGGAGGTGCGGCACCATGTCTCTGCGTCTTCGGAGGTCGCGAAGCCAATTACCAGACCACTGCTGCTGTCGCGGAGATAGGTCATGGCTGGGGAGTGAGGGAGGTAGACAGCGGTGGGCTCCGCGGCGAAGATGCGACCCTCGCGGTTTGAGGCCTGGTATGCATTTGCTTGGGTTGTCGAGTTGAAGACAAGCTTCAGCTCCTGTTTCTGGAAGATGAAGTAGACATCGAACGCGGGGACATCGTGGTCGGACATTTCTCGTGCAGGGACAGAATTGTAGTGATGATATGTTGTAGTGCGTACTGTCAATGGAGAGAGAACGGTTGTTTTGATGGCTTAAAGGGGTAGGATGATAGGTCATCTGTTCGGGGTTATTTATATCTCAGACAATTTGGATCTGACAGGGTTCGACACTACTAGTAGTCTACTACTACCGGGGCTGAAGCTGTGGCGGCTTACCGTGGCCCCCAATGGCTGCACGATCCGAATCCACTGCTCCGCCATCCCTCAGCCTCATCAGGTCCAGTTGGGCACATCTCACGTCATCGATGCTGATTTCTTTGTGGGATTCTTTGTATGTTGCTGCTAGATTGGAGTGGCTGGGGGTCAGGAACGATGGGGAATTGATTTGAAGTGGTGACTGATGAGATAGATGGTCTAGGAAGTACGCTGTTAGCCATGGTGAGTCCCAGCGGAAGAATTAGAAAATGGACTGATCTATTGGGTCGAGGAGGATGTTGCAGATAAACCTTTGTAACAGTTGGTCAGACAGGACAGGAGGTTGATGTGGATGTTGTCCTGTCAATCCGGGAACCTGCATAAGAAAGCGTCTTTTGTGACAGCCATCAATCTGCTGCGTGTCTATTTGCTGCATATAAGGCAAACAATCTTTACACTATACATCAACCAGCTTCTATGGCTCAGTTGGTAGAGCGCATGACTAGTAATCATGAGGTCCGCGGTTCGAATCCGCGTGGAAGCATTTTTTGTTTTTTCTTTTTTTACCTTATCCCCATCCTCTGCACATCATTTCTCAAAGAACATCATTAAACCAGTTCTTGAAGGCTAATGGTTTTGTTATGTACATCTTTGAATCCTTGGTAAGGTGGATGCGCTAGAACACAGATAGTAGA
The DNA here is from genome assembly GCF_003184755.1 of Aspergillus piperis CBS 112811. Taxonomy (NCBI): domain Eukaryota; kingdom Fungi; phylum Ascomycota; class Eurotiomycetes; order Eurotiales; family Aspergillaceae; genus Aspergillus; species Aspergillus piperis. The sequence continues at coordinate 99,808 of NW_020291626.1, read as the reverse complement.
AAGGTTACCTGTACCCTACATACTCAATCCGATGCTTTTTCAACCAACCTCTGGGAAGCATATGACAGTGCGAGTATGCTGTAAGCAAATAGGTATGTGAGGATCATGGCTATCAGCTTCAGTACGGTAAACTCTTCGAGATGATCGGTCGCCTTTGTACATCAATTGAAGTTGTGCTAATACCCAAATAAGTAGTAGTAGTAGTAGTACCGAACCACCTTTGTCTCAGTTGGTGCTGTGTCGGTGATATATAATTTCAACCCTGACTTGGCCGCAACATTCGGAAGGGCCATCAAGATTGAACTTTTAGTCACCACTCCAGTCTGCTAATCCCTTGTCAACACACTTAATTAACCTTATTGCTCACTAGAACTATCTATGAACCGAATCTCACTTTCGTCGAGGCCAAATAGCCCGATGCGACCGTTGAGAGTATGGCAAGTTCGCGAAGCACGGTCCAAGTTGAACCCCGACCATACGAGACGGCATGCGGTGTACACAGAAAGTAACCAAGCAGTCAGCTAGTAGCTGCGTCTTAATCCAATAGTTTCACGTACACAGCATTGCATTCTAATAATTGATGATTCATTTACTGACCGCATTATACACGAATTGAAAATAAGTCTAACGCCTAAAAATACACCCCCCAAAGCGCCTATGCACACAAAGAACAAAACGAGATTCCAACATGTATCATTGCTATTATCATTATTTACATTCACCGTATGACTGTACAAGACTATTAACAAGGTGATCGTCACCACCAAACTTGGATATCAATCATCACTAAAAGTATCCCGGGACCTACTTCTCTGCATCTAGTCCATAGCATCACCCTCCTGGCAGGCAATAGGGCTAGAGCGGTAGTTCAGCTCCGTCGTGGTGTTGTAGTTCCACCAGAAGTTCAGATACTGCGGGTAGGACGCAGAGACATTGCAGGTGGTCGTGTAGTCTGGCAGATTCTTGTTCAGGATGGAGGTGTAGTTGGCCAGAGGGCAGGAGTAGCCCGGTCCGGAGGTGCAGTCGTTGAAGGGGAGTACAGCCTCGTTCAGCACCAGACGCACGTAGGTACCCTCGTCCGAGAGGGCGGTGGCCTGGCAGCTGAGACGCTCGATGGTCAGATGGCCACCCATGGGCACGATGTTGCCGATCGAGTAGGGGTTGCCGAAGGCGACCCGGTCAAGAGGAAGGTCCTCGTTGGGGATGAGGACGCCTAGGGCGGCGAGGATGGGGGTGATGTTGGTGTCGTGGGCACTACTATATGTTAGTGAAGAGTTTCTTTTTGTGAGACTTTGATTCTGCCGAGAACGTACAAGTTGAAGAACAAGGAGCCAGCTTCCTTGGGTCCCTGGTTCAGGAGGGTGAGACTGGCGTTGGCGTAGACGGCACCCACAGCAGCCATGTTCTTGTCACCGGGACTATCGATCGTTAGTTGCTGATCCGAGACAATAATGGATCGAATGGTAAACTCACCCAGCGCAGTAGTAGTAGTTCAAATCCTCAACGTAACCGAAGCTGACCCATTCGTCCTGGGTAAAGGCGTTGATCCAGTTGGAGAAGGGACGAGCATTGAGCTCAAAGGAGGCCATAACTAGGATGCTGTCAGCTGGAGGTTTGAGCCAATGATTGTACCGTAATCACATACCCATCAGGTTGTAGACATCAGATGCGGTGAGGTTCATGCCGGGGTTCTGGGAGTTTAGGCGGGCAGCAGCGACCTTGAACTGGGGCAGCTGGTAAGTCAGGTTGTCGCAGGTGGTCTGGTCGTTGTCGGTGTCACAGGTGGGCGTGAGGCTGTCCGCGCCCATGACCTCGGACTCGGAGATGATGTTGAGGGCAGCGTTGGTGGAGTAGTTGTAGCCAAAGAAACCCTCACCGAACTTGCGGGCCGTCTCGATGACACGTCCGTAGCCACTAGAAAAGAAGGGCACGACCGTCTCGCCGTTCCAGAGGTGGCCGTAGCGAGCCTTGTAATCGTTGCCGTGGTTGTACGCGTCCAGCAGACCGGCGTAGGGGCCGCTGGTGGTCTCGGCGTTGTAGTAGCACTCATTAGGGACGTAGTAGGTCCAGTCGTTCAGGAAGGCCAGGTCGCCCTTGTATTCAGTAGTGTTGATGCTGTAGACCTTGGCCAGGGCCTCTTCGATGTCCTTGCCGGCTGAAGGGGACGGGTAGCGCTCTCCGTGACGCTTGACCATGATGACCTGATCGACCTCGCAGCTGGTCGGGGGATCGCGAGCGATACCGTAGGACACACGCTCGGAGTAGGGTCCGTTACCACCGTAGTGCTTGAGGATGCTGTAGCCATCGCGGAACTCCTGAGAGAACTGCTTCTCCTGGGTTGACTGAGGAATGGCAGCGCCGTAGGAGAAAGCGGATGCGCCCGTGGCCAGAGCACAGGCCAGAGTGAGGAGAGAGGTGCGAGGCATTGCGAAGGTACAGTTGACAAAAGCTGGAGAAGGTGCTCTCGAGAGGATTGGAGATGACGAGCGGGGTACATATAGACCGAGAGGGGTTTGGAGGACCTTTTATACCCGGCGATCGGAGATTGCGGTCCAGCATGCATCTGTGAGCTGTTCGCCTCACGCAAGCCAGGAGACGGCTCAAGATGAGTGAGCTAGAAAGTAGCGAAAGCGAGGACGGAGGGATGTCTACCAGTGACAGACTCACAGAAGAGCCCACGTGCTCAGCATCCCAAAGCGAGAAGCCCTCCAGCTCGACGTAACAGGGCTGAATCCCACCTCTCAGCGGGACTCACGGGATTCGAATCATACTCTGGAGTCTAAAGGCGTGGTTTCGGCCAACTCTCCCATTGGCAGAAGGGACGGGTGGGAGGGACACAGGCACAGACTGCCGTTGGTCAATGGCAGCAGCTTAATCGACTAGTGTAGTCAACTAGTAAGTAAGTAGTTATGCACCCGACAAGGGCTTATCTCCGGGGTCGCTGCCGGTGTCTTCCCACTTCTTCTAATATCCCTCGTATCTCCGCTGCCTCGTGCTGACGACGGAGTCACCAATGTAGAGTCATTCCCAGAACACACGTGGATAAGTAGCAGTTTGGATGAGCCAGGCACTGATAGGAGATGATGTCCCTCACGGACACCCTGATTTTAAGAGGGTAAACAACGGCTCGGGGCTGCCCGCCTCGGCAACCCACGCCGAGCGCAAGCTTCCTTGGCCAAAGCTTGGACCTGCCAGCCAAGGTGCCACTCCGTCGGCCACGCGGTTCTGCCATGCTCTGTCACTCGCTTTCTCATCGGTTGGATCGTCTGGAAGGGATGGAAGCCCATAGAGACGATCACACTCCGCGATCGGAATCGATGTAGTATCAGGCAACTGTATTAGCTGACATGCGGCATTTTGTCGCTGTAGTATGCAGCGCCGGCTTTCCAGAACAGCTGGTGTTTCCTTTAGACCCACTGAGCCAGTCTGCGTCATGCCTGCGTGCACGTGGGAGTCACTGCATGTTCTTGCCAGGGAGATGAGATCCGGTTTCTCGCATAGCAAATTACATCCTGAGTCATGCCAGTCCGGGTGTAACAGTGGGGTGTTTGGAATCGCCTATGCATACACCATGTGACGGGATCAATACCTAGATCCTCAAAGACGCTTTGCTAGGTTGGAAGTGTACCCTGCAGCTATTGCTGCACCACCTCCCCTGGCCCCCAACCTTAACCGTGGGACGAACTGTTGTTCCTATTTGCCGCAGAAGCAATACTACTATATGACAGCCCACCATAGCTCGAGCTAGGTAGCCAAGTTTCCGAAAGTGAGTACGCTGTAATAAAACAAAGGAAGAGGCGATCATCGCTTATATGACGTAGGAAGGAAAATATTCGTGGCAGTCAAGGACATGCTTTGACATGGTTGACACATGGCTACACCGTGAACGTTGTCTCCCTGAGACTATGTTTGTTGCAAGGCGTTCTAGTCTTATCTGACTGAACATCTAGGTAATCAATATAATCAGATCCTCGAACCAGAGACTTCAACTATGCAGCAAGTACCTCTGAAATTTTTCCTGGTGTTCCATAATTGGCCCCAGGGCTTCAGCAATACGGCAACAAAGCTGAAAACTAGCCTCGGCTAACCATTTCACTGCAGTGAAGAAGCCTAACTCAAGTCCTTCCTTCACCAGCGACTTGGCTCCCTCCCTTTCTCGCATCTTCGGCAAACGGCCTGTCAGTGTTGTGGTATGCGTACCAATGCCACATAATTATGGTACTGGCACATGGTTAGACATCTCTCATCGCATTCATTTCATCCAAGAACTTACCCCCAGAATAGGAACAGACACCCAACCCAGTAGAACACTAGCCCCGCTACTGTCCGGCCATCTTTTCGGTACGCCAGAGAGATCCAGTCCCAGGTGCTTCGGATGGTTTCTTGTTCATCTGCTGACACACCGTGTATCTGGACCCCCTGCGTCGCCACGATGATAGTAATCACTACGCATGCTGCCAGTTGGAACAGGCTCGCCGCAGCGGAACCGAGTTTCCATGCCCATTGAATGCAAAGGTTCTCTTTCCGCTCCGGCCAGAACCAGTCGCATATTATGATGAGGCACAAAAAGACATTCAAAAAGGTGCAGGCGCACATCCCAAAAGTGAGGCTGCTAAGTAGGTTGCTGGCGTCTACCCGAGCATCGGGATACCCCCGTACATTTTGGTCCTGTAGTTTATCGTAGCCTATTCAAGTGTCAGTATAGATGGACAAGGTGAGAAGAGGAAGCGTACGGTTTTTAGCAGAGACGATCAGGAACTGTCCAATGATGCTGATGAGGTGAGATAGGCCGACCACAGACTTGGTTCGCCTGAAATAACAGATCTTGTTGTACGTGCAGGAACTGCTGAGTCTGACCCACTGGACCTCACGCCGGGAGATGCTGCCTTTAAAGGGAGCCATGTTCGAATATGGTTTTCCGACACTGGAGAAGCCTCTGCTAACTGCGCTGATGCGGAAGTGGGCCCAGGATCCAAGATATAGATAATGACTAGTAGTGAATGATCCATCATGTCGTGATGACTTTAAGTGAATGCTTCACGGTGTGAATAATCCGTGATGTCGACATGACGGTTATTGAATGCAGAGTGCCTATGTGTGGGAAGCCCCATCCCAGGCCCTGGAGCCGGTGCTCAAGCTCATTCGGCTGACACGAAGCTTTTGAGAAGGCTACCCAATCTGGTCTGCCGGTTTTTCCTGGATCCGACTCATGTTTATATCTCCCGGCAAACCATTGCAAATGACGCGAAACCGATATTGCGACACGGAGCTTCCATCATGTGAGGGAGGGCGCCCTCTCAACAGGGAGCCCCAAATGTACGTCATGGCTTCCCATGAATAGGTCACGGTACTGGATGAGTTTGAGCCGGGATCTGACTTTGAGCAAAGGCATCGTCCTTTGAGCCGAGCAGTAATCCTATGACAAGTTGCCGTAGATTATACGAAAGAAAGCAGGAATTTGTATGACAGACTGCGTTTCCCCAGCAGGCATCAAGAGCAGGTGTAGGCAGAGGTGTATATCTACGGTCCCTCAAAAAACGTGCGGATAGACAGACCCGTCACAAAGCTCCTCTTCCGCCAATGGCCTATTAGATCCAGCCAAACGCGCCAAGAATAGTAGTTCCCACCCAAACAGTATTCGCTCGGACATTGTCGACATTAGGCGTACTGAACTCGCTGTCGGCCGCCATTCTGGCTAACGCTGCCGAGATAATCGTAGGGCCTGCTGAAAGTTGTATCTCTCAAAAGATTGGTTTCCCGTCCACACGAGGATGAAAGAGTGAATGGGGAGCCATTGAAGATGATTCGGACTGTGGGCTGCTCGGCAGGAGCTTTTGTAGGGCCGGTGGTACCTTCTGCAAGGATCTGTGTACCTTCTCCATGGCATCATAGTCGCGGGGGCGAGAGGAGCACGCGCTGTCGCCTATCGGGAGCCCGGCGGGTGATGCAGGCGGAGCAGGAAGAGATACGGTCGCATTTCTTCTACTGAAGTGTATCTTGGTCAGGATGCGAACGCATGCAATGCTCATTGTGTTAGGACAAGTGTCTTCTCACCTTGCGACCCGGCAGTGGTCATATTGAACTCCATAAACTCATCGATCGATTGAATCGGCAATGGTCGACGAGGTGAGGTATGTCAGAATGGCGAATAGTAGACGAAAGTCCAAATGACAGCCCGTCTCTTGCTTATGTTCACGGGTTGCCGATACCGACCTCCACAGCGCGGGACACTGGTTGGTATACACAGTACGCTCTGTGGTGGCATGTGGGGGAGGGACGATCGGTGCAACTCGCGGCGGGACCGGTGGTGGCAGTTGTTCCAGCCCCACAGAGTGAGTAGTAGATAGTTAATACTAGTACCGAGTAGTGTAGTACCTATGCAGATACAAGCCGAGGAAAGGTTAGTTAGCAGTGTATGTAGGAGATAATCTAAAGGCTGACTGCCTGAGGCAATAACTCCCAACATGCTCTTACCTCTTTTGGGTAAAACGAGGAAGTTGCCTCGCAATCGGGATGCCAGCGGGAAAGGCCGAGACTGAGGTTAGCGCGGGACCCGCGCTAACCCGAATCTCGGTCGGGGCAATTCCCCATCGGGCAGTCCTCGGATCTCTAGAGGACAATAGGAAGTACCATGCCCCAGCATCCTTCCCGACCAGAAACACCACGGTCCGTAACCGAGGACTAGGGAGATATGCCGTCAAAGATGATTCCGATCACTCAAAACTGCATTTGGATAAGGTAGTAAAGGGGGTATAAAGTCACCGGGAGAAGTCCATGGTCACATAGTCAAGCATCCAAACCCTTCCGACCAAGTCCCTTGAACTTCCCCCCCCCCCACCAACTACACACATTACAATGACCTCCTACCCTCCCAGAAAGTGCTGCTTCCAGGGCGTCAAGCATGACGGCGACGCGACTGGCGACTTCATCACCATTGATGACTTTGAAGTCTACAAGAAGGCTCCCGAGGGTGCCGCTCCCGAGAAAGCAATCATCCTGTCTGTCCCTCTCACTGCAATGGTTGCAACTGAATAGTCTGAACTGACCCAAATAGACTGACTGATATCCTGGGCCACCGGTTCAAGAATGCCCAGCTGATCGCTGACCAGTTCGCCGCCAATGGCTACTTGGTGCTCATCCCCGATCTCTTCTATGGTGATCCCATCCCCATTGGTGGCGCCGCGGGCCTGGACCTCCAAAAATGGCTGGTGGGCGAGTACCACGAGAAGAAGATCGCACATACTCCCCCCGTCATCGACCCCATCCTGGAAAAGTGCATAGCTGAACTGCGCACCAAGTACAACATCAAGGTAGGCCTATCTTTCCGCTGCCCAATGGCTGGCCGGACGAACGGTGGGACTGATCTCTTGACAGAAAATCGGTGCCATCGGCTACTGCTTTGGCGCCAAGTATGTTGTTCGGTTCCTGAAGCCCGACCAAGGGAAGGTGGATGTCGGTTTCCTGGCGCACCCTAGTCTGGTCGAAAAGGAGGAATTGGAGGCCATCAAGGGTCCTCTGGCCATTGCGGCGGCCGAGAAGGATCACGTCTTCCCCGCCGAGAAGCGACACGAGTCGGAACAGATCTTGGAAACGCTGGCGTTGCCCTATGCCCAGACTCTCTATGGCGGTGTCGGTCATGGGTGAGTGATTTTGGAAACCCAATGGACTGCGCCTTAAACTAATCATGTCATAGATTCGCATTGCGGGGAGACCTCAGCGACCCCAAGGTGCTATTCGCCAAGGAGAATGCCTTCATCCAGGCCGTGCAGTGGTTTGATGAGCACTTGAAGGTGTGAGAGGGCAAGTGCACGACGCAGGGAAACCGGGGGGAGGGGGTTGGAGTAGTTAAATAGATGGATGGGAGAAATAGGCTAGTAATGGCTGATGACCACGCTATAAATATGATGATGATGATGGCTAGGATGTGCATGAATTTGTCTCCACTTGTCTGCCTCTTCCGGGATTCGTTTCCCCGACCGGGTTATGTAGCATGACCTTCACTGCTAAAATATTAAACCACGGTAGAGTCAATTATCCCTTGTTCCGAGCATCATTGGAGTATCCTTCGAGTCAGTAAGAAAAAGAAAGGTGAGACTTGCCGTCAGGTAATGACCTGCGCGGTAGCATCATCGTATCCATCAAGCCGTAAGGGGGGAAGAATTGAAGAAGGATTGAAGTCGCAGAAGTATATAAGTACTCTTCAAACTAGGGATCATGAAGTTCAATGAAAGTAAAAGTGCATCTTTCACAAGAGGAGCCAAACTGAGTAGTTAGCGAATGTGACTTCTGTGTGAGTATAGGAAAACCGTTGGACAGACACACAGACTACTATGTAGTAGACAATTAAGGTACGTAGTAAGTAGAGTGGAGAGAGAGAGAAATGATGCGCTGTGGGTACTTTTTCCCCCTTCTTTCTTTTCTTCTTTTTTTGGCAGTGACAGGCAGGTTTCGGGACCAGCCGACAGACAGCAGTGGGAAACCGATAAGCAGTCGGGCGCAATAAGATCCTCCCGCCCCCCCGGGTGCCTCAGGACAAGAAAAAGGATTTGGGAGTGAGAGTGAGAGTGAGAGAATTACTAGAATGCGCTCAATAATACGAAACCCACCACCACCACCACGTGATCCTTCAGACTGTTGTTTGATGGTGCGTCATTGGCGAGAACCTCGCGATCGGGCGGCATTCTGACTGGAACCTGGAACTTTCACCTCACTTGCTACTACTTACTCACTCACTCACTCACTCACTCACTCATCTTCCATCCACACTGTGACTCTTCCTTTCTCTTTCTCTAACCCCCACAACTCAACTTGCTATGGTCGCATGTTGATCTCTATTTCCCATTCCATTCCATTACACCCTCTCCTCCCAATGACTGCATCGCAGTCAGGTCTTTCCTCATCCCCCTCTCATCATCATGTTCCGCCATTTTCAGATGCCCCCTCCCCCGAATGGGAATGCCTCCCATTCCGATGCCACCGGAAGACCCAAGGATCGTACTCGCCGGGCATGCGAGCGCTGTCGCCAGATGAAAATCAAGTGTGACGGCGTCTCTACCTGCAATCACTGTCGCACCTCCTTCAATGGTGCGAGGCCCTTTTAACTTGTGTCGCGATAAGACCACAGACGGTAGGCTGGGGATAAGCTAACGGGTACAGAATGTGTGTATCCGGAGCCACGGCGCAAGCGCAAAGCTTCCCCGCATTTCGATCGTCTGCAGGAGTTGGAGAAGAGGGTCAAGGCGATGGAGGAATCCTATCAGACCATTTCTGCCACCAAAGACTCATCTCAGTCCCCCAGCTCGGCGACGCAACTCCATCCCCCGTCAACCGCCGGCGCCAATGATGTCGGCCACGACCCGACAGATGCCCAGCCTCAGGCCCAGTCAAGCCAAGGAGAAGCTCGCTTCGGATTTTCATCCGCCGACCGTGCTTTTATTGAGCGCCTCAAGGCGGAGCTGGGAGACTGGCCCGGCGCGGACTTCGACAGCCGGCTACGTATACGAGAGAAACCCGGGGTGAAATTGTTCCAGTCAGCCAACCCGGCACCGCGGGTCGTCTGCTTACCACCCCGTGAGCGAGCGGAGCACCTAATCAACATAGCGCTGGATGCAAGCGTCCTCTATCATGTCGTGCACCGACCCACGTTTGACTCGGCGTTCGAACTCCTCTACAGCCTGGATCGGAGCGACTATGGGGAAGGGGAAATGCGCCATATCCCGCTCGTTTACGCGCTCATGGCGTTGGGCTGTCTGTTTGAGAAGATCGGCGAGGGCTCCTCTGAAAGCGGGGACGACATGACCGCGGAGAGGTATGTCTTCATTCCACCGTGTCGTCTAAATCCATGCTAACGCGAGTAGAACGAAATATTTCTCTACATGCCGTGATCTAGTGGATCTGCACGACTGCAATGATATCGTTACCTTACAAGCAATCTTCTATATGAACCTATTCATCTTGAGCACGGAGAGGCTATCACCGTGCTATACATGCCTGTCACACGCATTCTCTCTCGCCGTTCGCATGAATCTCCAGCTGCCAAATACGAGGGACAATCTAATCGTCGCCGAGATCAAGAGGCGACTTTTCTGGTCTCTGCGACAATTACTGATGGTCGTAGCCTCGATGTGCGGCTATCCGCGGCCGATCAACAGCAACGAAGTCGACATCGAACAGCCGCTAGATCTGGACGATAACGACCTTAAGTCGACCAGAATATCACAAGCCTTACAAGACCCGGCACTGATTCGGAGTATGTCTGGTTCTGTCGCGCTGTTGAAGCTGCACAATATTCTGGATCGAATAGTTCGAGAGCTTTATCCGTCAGGAGGCGTCCGGCGCAAAACCAACAGCGGATCCATGAGCCACCGGGTGAGCAACGACATTGTCACTCAGCTCGAAGCGGAGCTGCAGAAGTGGTCCACATCGCTCCCACTGGGGTATAAACGGGGCACAAGTCGATACGCCCCCCACTTAGAGAAGTAAGGTCACCATGAGTGCGGTCCCCACTAAGTTCCACCCAGCTAACAGGCCGCAGGGCGAAATACGAGCTATGGATGACATATGCACACGTCCAAATTCTTCTATATCGACCGTTCCTGCACTACTTCGTCGACAGCACCGAGGGGAACGGCCATGCCGAACACGGATTTCACAAGTACGCCTCGGCGTGTGTTGACGCCAGCCGCAATCTTATCCATTTGACCGAGGATATGCACCGGGACGGTCTCCTATATGGAGCACACTGGAGGATTGCGTACATGGTCTGCACAGCAGGTCTATCATTGATATATGTGGTGGTGGGCTCTAAGAACCCGGACACAGCAAGAAATCTCAAAATGGATTTGAACACAGCAAAGAGAATGCTGATGTGCCTCACCCCTTACAGTTCTCATTCCCGTCGCCTGCATGTGGCATTAACGGTACGACCAGCGATGGTTCCATGTTGACGATTCTAGGCTAACGTAAGCGACTAGGTACTGACAGCTACGTTCACTAAATCGGATCACGGCTCGCAGTCGCAAAGTCCGAATGACACCGCAGAGGCAGTTGCGGATAAAACCAGCGAGCCGTATACGGGACCGACGACAAGACAGGGTCATGCTGCATCACCTCAGGGGAAGCAGAAATATAACGGTCCTGGAGCGGGTGAAGTGGTTGCCCCCAGTTCAGGGTCATTCACGCGCGGCGTGGAGACGCATCCTTCCCAGTCTAATCCGGTCGAAGCATACGGCATGATTCCTGTATCACAGCCTCCGTTATCTCATTTAGATTCCACCCCGGTACCGTCAGGGTATGTGGTTCCTCCGCTCCAACCAGGTGCGCCATGTACGACTATGCCAACTCCGGCGCCCGAAAACACCACTCCCCAGACAGCTGAGCGAGTTATGGAAGCGCTGGCCGGGGCTGCTGCCACTTATGGACCGGAGCCAGGGCTCGGAGATCAGACGTACTACCTGGAAGCGCGACCCTTTAATTTGCAACGACCTACGGAAGGCGAGGATTACCTGTTCGGGAGAGAGTTTGGGGAATTTGACGGGATGACGGGGGATTTACTCAGCTTCGACTATCTGTTTTAGACCGACTTTGTAATGTGATTGTGGTTTGGGGGTACTAGTGTCCAATGCCGGGCGCCTTAAGATCCGACCGATAATAGCTGAGCGTGGTGCCGCGTGCGCGTGGCAACTGATCATGAACCTTCATGTCTATTTTTTTTTCCCCTCTTTTCATTTTACCCTCCCTTAGTGTTTGTCTATCTTCTATTCTCCTTCTCGTCCAATCCGAGACCTGACCACCCAACATCCGAGTGGCTGCTGGGTGAGATTCCGAACCACGGGCGGCAGCGCGATGGGTCGGTCTAACCCAAACAACGGGTCTCGCAGGCCGAGTGCCGACCAACCGTCGCTGCAAGTCCAGACGCGCTGATCTCAACCACTGCACAAGGCCGGATCCAACGTGGCGGTCAATTGCGTGCCGGAAAGATAATGCTTAGTGCATTGCACGACTCCTTTTGGGATGTATCTGTCAGATTTTGAAGGCTGCGCGGCCCGAGCCTCCCTGAGGATGTATCGCGGCCCCCTTATATATCTCTCATAGAATGGTGCCCAGGCGCAACTAACCCACGAACAAGCGCCGAGCACTATCCAAACTATGCGATTGTTTGCTGGATCATTAGTGCAACTTTTACCACTATAAACTCTGACTTTGCTTTTCCGGGAATACAAACAACCTATCACTAGCAAGGATTCGTCCAGCGCCATGGCCGGCGGTAAGGTAGGCATTGAGTTCCGCTGTCATCAAGAATTATGTCCACTAGTGAGCCGTTGACTAACGTCAAGTTACTAGCGACCCGACGTGCATCCTGTGATAGACCTGGAGAAGGACATGGTAGGATGGGACGGCGAGGATGATCCAAAGAATCCGAGGTGAGAGATAACCGGTCACATCTGCCACCATGTAAGATCTAGCATCTGACACGAAATAGGAATTTTCCTGTGTCTCAGAAATGGTTTTTGATGATACTGGTCAGTACCATCACATTCATCAGGTATGCTGAGACTTCCTTAAATAAACCGGTTGCTGTCTCTTACTCACGACCTCTGCAGTCCATTCGCGTCTTCTGTCTTCTCTCCAGGTGTGGTGTACGCGGAAGAGGAATTTGATGTCACATCGACTATTTTGGGAACTCTCTCGGTCACAGGTTATCTCATCGGTTATGTGGTATGTGTGGTCTCCTTTTTGTCAAGAACCTGACTTGTGCTTACCAAAATTGCCATATAGACCGGTCCTCTCTTTTTCTCTCCGCTAAGTGAGATGTACGGCCGACGGATCGTCCTCAGTGCGGCCAACACGTTCTTTGTCGCCTTCCAGATTGGCTGCGCGCTAGCCCCCAATATCTCTGCACTAATCGTTTTTCGTTTTCTGACGGGCGTCGGTGGATCGGCTTGTTTGACCACAGGTGGTGGTGTGGTGGCCGATTTATTTGTGGCCGAACAGCGTGGAATTGCAATGGCAGTTTATACTACGGGTATCTTGATCGGACCTGTTCTGGGACCGCTTCTTGGAGGTTTCATCGCTCAGCGAGCGGGTTGGCACTGGGTATGTTATTTTCACCGGTGTGTTCATCCACATAACTGATATTGATATCCTGCTAGGTGTTCTGGGTGCTGGTCATTGCGGGCGGCACGCTCTCTGCTCTGGTCATGATTTTCAACCGTGAGACCAACCACGTCGTAATCATACGCCGCAAGACCGAGCGCCTCCGCAAGGAGCTCAATCGTCCCGAACTATACAGCTGTTACGAACCCAATGGAGCGGACGCCAAAGGTTCTTATACAAGCACCCTTGGCAAGCGGCTGATCATGCCATTTTACCTCTTGGTCCGTTCGCCGATCGTCTTCCCGGTTGCCACCTATCTGGCCACACTCTACGGATGTCTCTACTTGCTCTTTACCACAGTGACCGATGTCTTCAAGAAGTCCTACGGCTGGAGCACGGAGATCAGTGGCCTCGCGTATCTCGGTCTCGGTGTCGGATTTATCAGTGGCCAGATAGTCTTTGCCTTGGTCAGTGACCGTATCATCACACGGTTGAAGTTGCGCAACAACAACGTCTTTGAGCCGGAAATGCGTTTGTCCATCACAATGGTTTTTGCCTTCTTCATCCCCGTCTCGTTCTTTTGGTACGGATGGTCTGCGCAGGAGCATACGCACTGGATTGTGCCGATCATTGGCCTGGCGCCTTTTGCGTTCGGCATGGTGGGTATTTACAATACACTGCAGACCTACGTGATCGACTGCTATCCTCGGTATGCTGCCTCCGGTACCGCCGCGATGGTGGTCACACGGTCGCTGATGGGTGCTCTGCTGCCGCTGGCGGGACCGCGCATGTACTCGACATTGGGCTACGGATGGGGTAATTCCCTGCTGGGATTCGTTACACTTGGCATGATCCCCGTGCCAATGCTGTTTTACAAGTATGGTGGCAGCGTCAGAAAGTCATCTCAGTTGGAACTGTGATGGGTTGTGGGGTTGTCACACGATTTATCAGAAAAGCATGGATAAAATGAGAGTGAGGCTTGAGGGAACGATGCATTGAAGAGATCGGGTATAATTCTTTTGGTTCTGTTTCGTTCGTATATTATTACATAGCACATAGACTTGAGCTCCCTGGGTGTCTCATGTGGCGTTTTGGCGATGGGAAGATGATGAGCCAGTATAAGGCTGGTTCAGGATTGCATACAGGGAAGGGGCTAGTCATCTTAATATGAGTACTGATTATTATGATAGAAAATTAGAAAAGCTGGACAGAAAACGAGGAAGCCGACTACTTGAATCCGAGGAGATAATCGTCGATCAGTGCCGATCCTCGGCAGCTATTTTGCGGAGAAAATAACATCTTCCCCACCTTGGCGAAGTGGTCAGCTCGAGCTTCGCTACGCCCCTCTATCAAGTCCCCCTGTCTCCTACCTGCTAGATAATCCCGGACCTCGCTCACACTGCAAATACTCAGGTTCAAAATCCCTTTGAACCTGACCACCAACCATGGCAGAATATCTCACCATGCCCATCCTTAATGAACTTATCCGACGAGTCGAGGAGGACCCAAGAAACGAGGACGTTGAGAAAGCAATGACATCTGGTATTCTCTCTTATTACTTTCCTATTGACCAGGGGTTCATAGTCGCACCCACGTCAACGAGCAGCAAGTGCTCTTCAGGCTTTGAATTCATCATCCGCCAATTCCAGCCCAGTCCCTCAAAGGATCGTATGATCGTCGATCACGCCGTGGTTAGATCGGAAGTGGATGATTCACTTCAAAGTTGTATCAATCGACTTCGACATTCCATTCAGCACCGAATTTCAGGGGTTGAAAGTTGTTGGGCAATATTGGTCCAGAGTCAGTCGGTCTACTGCTACGAGTATCATGGACAGCTGCATGAACATGAGCGTCTTGTGCCATGGGCACTATCCGGTCGATCTCAGGAGCAGCATGCGTTTCATGTACGCAGAGATAGTGTTCAGATTAAACGGATGTAGAGGCATATGGCACTACATGATACGCCTGCGCGATGAGACAGTGAAGCGTGTATGAGTACGGTCGGACAGCCCCGAAGGGCATAATCATAAGTAATGGAACAAAATTGAGGGTATGAGGCGCTTCTAAAGCGCTGGAATTTTGAATACCTTCCTCCAGTCAACTATTCTCTATTTGCACCATCTCAACTACGTTTTGATTACCCAGATAGCAAGGTACTCTCAGGGTTCATCATCAAAGTCATTATGGTCAGTGCCATGGTTTCCAGTGCTATCATCGTCATAGTCATCATACTCATAGCCACTATGGTCGTAGTTATGATCGTCGTAGCCATGATCGTCGTAGCTATGATCATCGTAGCTATAATCATCGTAGCCATCAGCATTATAGCCATCAGCGTCAGTGCCATCATCGTCCAAGTCACGACCGTCAAAGCCATAAGCTAAACCTGAAAAAGCACCGTTAAACCGGACTGTATAGTCGATTCTCGCAAGACAGTGTCTAGACTTGTGCAGCTTACTAGAAACGGGTTGGTCCTGCTGTAGCCAAAACCTCTTGAGAGTACTTCCGTGTCGAACCTTGCATGCTCCACTTACCCAAAACTTGCACATGACGTCGGGGCCTATGGGATGTTCTGGCTCACCACTTCGACAGCGCGAGCAAACGTAGTGGGGATAACTATCACTTGGAAGATTAGCTTGGTCAAGGCAGCCAGTGTGTTGCCAGGAGTAGCAAACTGAGCACATCACCCCGGACTGTTCGAGTCCGCTGCGCTTGCCGCAACACGGTATTAGCAAGCGGGAGCCTTGTACGACAAGGCCAGTGAATTGGTGTACACTTGCGTAATACCATTTTTCGGCAATGAAAGACGCTTGTGCGAATGCTACCGCATCGCGTGGTTCCAGATGCTGCAGGATGAGTTGAACGATTTCCGCAGGCAGGTGAGGCTTCCATGTCTCCCGGTGCATTTTGCTTTGTCCCCAGCAGTTTGTTGTGAGGATCTGGCAGAGGGCACGGAAACCCGCAGGCCACCGGCCGCTGGACATATCCGAAACCAGCATACTTGGGCTGCTTGCACGGATAGTGTCGTCTGAGATCTCTGCAAAAACAACATGGCATGTCGAAATGATTATCAAGAGGGTGTGATGACTCTGGGATGCGGTTTTCTCAAGGTACTGCTCAGCCTTTTGAACGGCTGAGCGGATCATGGATTGATCCTCCAGGTTGTTGTGTAGAACAACAAGAAATTCATGGAACCAGTAGATGTCACCTTTGGGGCAGCTCCAGGGTACACCAGGATAATCAGTCACTGGGAGGTCAACGTCGGTGTCAAATGAAACCTCGAAATCCCAAGCTGCAAGACGTAAGATGGCGATACAAAAGTAATTCAACGCCGGCGAATCATAACGCATCGTTATCGAATCGCAAATGTGCCAGCGCCAGGCCCACATAAGATCGATAAACAATCGGGCTTGCAGTTCGTTCAGAAAAGTCGGGATATCCAAGCGGAGATGCAGTGGTTCCAGCGGCGGCTGTGCCAATCCATTATTCATAATTTCCTCAGGGGCATGCGTAGGTAGTTCTTTCAGCTCCTCACGGAGTCCCGCTGCAGACAAGCTAGAGGCCTCACGTACCGTGTGTAGGTCATACCAGTCAGTCACTGTCTGGGGATCATTGTCTGGGAAATCAAGGTAGGACACTACCAGTGTGCCAGCGTCCAAATTCACGGTGTAGACTATGCCGGCCAGTGCACCTACCGGAGCAGGAAATTGAGCTTCCTCCCATTCATCTAGCTTGTCCGGCTCCTCACACAGCTGCTTAATCATTTTCAGCGCCTCGGGGCGATCGGAACCAAATTTATGATCAGGACCGTACACTTCATAGCAACGAAACCATCGACCTAATGGACCCAGATGTTAGCTTCGCAATTTACTTTCTTCTCTCCCACTTAAACATAGTATTCCTGATTGCCAGCTATGGTATACTGACCTCTACTATGTAGATTCCAGAGATATCTCATCTTGCTGCTGAGTAGATCCAACAGACGGCCGAATATAGTTCGGGATGAGCGGTATGAGTAGGCCTAACCTTCAAAAATGTTTCGTATGGGGAGGCAGAGGCGATCACAATTCTGGGTGGTGAGGCTGTGATTGATGGGCCTGAACTTTGAGAGACATTGGAGGAGAATATAGGAAAATGGAAGCAGTAAAATGGGCCAGCGAATGATGACTACACCTGTATACCCTGGAAAAGCAGGGATGTTATCCTGAGCAGCTAACCATAATCAAGGAGGAAGCCTAGTGATCGGCTGTAAAGGCTGAGATATCGGGCCCCTGCTACCAATATATTGGGCTTCTACTCATGTTGTAAGCCCCTTTGAAGGAAATTGCCGCTGGGATAGTTTGTTGCCCTCGGGATTCTGGTTTAAGACTCGTGGACAAAGGGGGATGCCGTTGAATAATTTTCTTTCATGGAAATTAGAACATGAATTGAGAACATAATCGTAACCATCTTGTAAAAGTAATGGACTTTGTCTCACCGGATCTTAATCTGCCGTGTATTTATGTGTCTCTCAAGTGGTGATTACACAAGTAGTAATTTTCTTGTATACGGATGTCTTCTTTTACTGACTTCCTTGAACCTCCATGCTTGCAGCGGGAACTCCACCTGGGAAGCGCACCATCACAGTAGTGCGAATAAGTAAAAATTACTCTTCGCAGCGTTTCCATTCCCGCATCTCACTCCTCGTCAGGCTCGCGGGCATTGCCGGCCTCAGGTCATGCACCTTGGCTACCTGAAAGTTGTACTTTTCGTAGAGAGGGACACCGGGATCAGTGGCATCCAGTCTGTTCTCCAGCCCCAATCGGTCCGCCTCTGCCAGTCCCCATTCCATCCCCTTACTACCAAGACCTTGCTCTTGATACTTGGGTCTCGTGAAACCAATGTGGAGGTCTATCTAACATTGTCAGTGGGCTATCGGATATAAAGGCCCAGAATTGTTTCTCTCAGTAAGGAATGTGTAGCAACCGTCCAGGACCTAATCACGTCCAAAACAGGATAGACTTACATGCATGTGACCGTTGGCACATCTCATGCCGTGGCTGCTCATATTGCTGCACAGCCTGACTCACAAGGTTCCTGATTACCCCTTCGGGATACCAATCAACCTCGACCGTTGGGCGTTTGGCCAAAGAGCTGGCATTGTCGAAGAAATACCACTTGGCAGCGGCCGCAATCCGTTTCTTCTCTACATCCATCACCTTGATCCATTTGACGGTCGGCTGCTCCCTGATGAGAGACGTGCGCTGGTCCTCGATACTTCTCTGTAGGCTCTTTTCCCAATCGCCATCTTCAATGGGGAAGAAGAGACGAAAAATGCCCTGCGAAGGATTGTCAGACGTATCCCACTGTGCGGGTATGAGCTCGGGAAGGTCATCTTCTTTGGCAAGTTCGAGTGAGAATTTCTCTCTGCGGAGTTGTGAATAATGGGCAAAACTGGATAGGGTACGGCGGTAAATAGCGGCCATCGGGCAAATACTGCCAGTAAAATGGATCAAAAAGTATGATTCCTTTGAGACTTTAAAGTACAAAGAAAAAGGAAATTATTAAAAGATGATGATATTTTATAATAAACAGCAGATACTCTATAGAGTGTTGGTCAAGGAATGAGCCACCCGAGTGTCGAGGAACTACGGGTTTAACCGGTTTTTAAGGTTATGGACCACTGTACTATACATGAATTCTCTCCCCTGGACCAGGAGTGAGAAAATAGGTATTCACTTGGTCTGGACTTATACAACGAGCTAAATACAGCACGGTTGAGGTCATCGTAATATACACTAATCTAGTAAAGCTCAAGCAATCAAGACTGCGCCCTCCCCAGTGGCGATTCGGCCAGGGGCAGCGGGATCCAGCTGCTGATTTGGATAGACATAATAACAATTGACAACCGCGATATAATGCTACACTTGTTTCTGCAGGATGTTCTATCTAATGGGCATCATCTATGTGCCGAGAGAATGAATGCAGAATTAGTTGTGTTCGGCTTAGAATTTGGCTTGCAAAAGCATGACAATGATAGTTGCTGCGAATATATTGTGATAGATATAGTAATGTCTGATCATAAAGCTCATATTACTCATTACAAACGAAAGGATTGCAATCATAAAACACCAAGTCTCCAAGTAAAACTATACAGTCTGGATGCTTTCGAGGGCTTCTTTTCTCCTTCTCAGAAACAACATTCACTCCTTCTCAGCAGGACCAAACGTAGTGGCAGCCACCGCCATGGCAAGCTCGCCCGAGTGGCTAATACTGACCTGAACCTTGGCCAGCTGCTTCTCATCAGCGAGCTTCTTGATTTCACCATGTAGCTGCAGTCTCATTAGCCTGTGATGACTAAATATTCAGGAACAGAGCAACTCACATGAACAGTTGGAATCCCACCATCACTGAGGATCTCAATATCGTTGAGCGGAGCCCCTGCTCCCTTGGATGGGACCTGCAAACTCTTGAACACGGCCTCCTTGGCTGCCCAACGGCCTGCAAACGAGTGTGCCGGATCTGGTGCAGCATGGCAATACTCCCTCTCGGCTTCAGTGTAATTCCGCTCCAGGAATACGTCGTTCTCGACATTAATAGCAGTCACAGACTCAATGTCCACACCTACCGAGGTCGTTCCGTCCGTCGACACAGCCGCCTCCACCCATTTCTGGCACGCGTCCATCAGCGGCTCGCTGGTAGGCGTTGAGGGCGTCTCCACGGCAGTTAGCACCCCGGAGCTCGTCTCAGATATTGAGTCCTCTGAATCAGGATGCAGACATTTCGCATCGAAATAGTAGCTGCCGTCGTCAACGGCAACTCGCGCAAATGGATCCAAGAACACTCGCATCTCGTCCTCGGCGGCCCAGGCGGACGATGTCTTGGCCTGGAACAGACTGTTCGTGTTGAGCCCCTCGATAAAGGCACGGTTGGCCATCTCACAGCGTCGGAGGGCCTTGACGCGATACGCCTCGTAGGGCGTCCGATCCACCGCGGCAAAGAGATAGCGCGGAGACACTCCCACCACCAGACCGCCCTTCTGGCCGAATCCGAAGGAGGTGAGCATGAAGGCTCGCATGCCGTGTGTCTGAATGGGCTCTGCAGGGTACACGAGGTGGTCGAACTGCTGCAGGACCGAGTCGACGTTGTCTGCGTTGCGGTTGCCTGGCACGATTCCTGATTGCAGGATCTGCAGGCCTCCGTTCAGCATCCATGCTCCTGCGGCACCCTTGGGATGGCCCGTTAAGTACTTCTGGCACACTACCATGATCGGGTTACCCTTGGTGCGGCCGAGATGGCTCATCATCGTGTTGATCACCTCCGACTCATTCTTGTCGTTGGCCTTGGTCGAAGTGCCGTGGAATGAGGCCACCGCGATATCATCGACGGTAAGACCCCATACAGCCAGCGCTGCGCGAATGGGTGAGATACCGGGTTCTTGCTGCCGTAGGTCTAGTCCGTAGAGATTCTGGGCCTGACGAATCTGTGATGCTGCAGCCCTGTCGATGACCTGGGCCAGGTGTGGCGAGAGCTGACCATCCTGCCGGGCCTGCTGAAGCTGGCGAGCCGCCCCCTGCTGGATCTGCGTTCGCAGCTCTTCAAACTGCTTCTGGCGGAATGTGGCATCCAGAAGAGGTGACAGCGATGCGGTAGTCGATTCACGGGCAGCGGTCAGGATGCCCTTGCCTGGTGCAGGCACAGAGCGACCGATCTTATCGCCCGCCATTTGCGAGTACGCGACGATGCCGTAGATGGGCACTCCCATCTCGAGCGCCAACTGTGCCGTCATGAGCACCTGTACACCGCATCCAGCAGACTCGACAAATCCTGCGCGGGAACTAGCCGTCGGGCGAGAGATTTCTCGTGGAGTGCGACCGCGTGCCAGCTCCTCCACGGTGTTGGCTGTCGCCTTCATATTTGCGAACTCGTACGACATCTCCTCCTGCAGGTCATCTGTTCCACCCACCAGAGCCACTTTGACCTTGCCGGCCTGAATGCCCTCACAAGCCGTGTCCAGCGATTCAATGGCCGTGGCGCATGTTCCTGACGGGGACTTGATGGGACCCGCCGCACCCATGAGCAGCATGTTCGCCCAGGCATCCATGGCATTGGGGAACGACTCTTGCAGGATATCATTCTGCACGTCGCGGTCGAGATACCGATCGCGGTACACACCACGCATGGCGATCAATCCACCTGCGCCCGTGCCAATGCAATTGGCCAGCTCCGAGACGTGTATGTGTCGGTACAGCTCGTAGGGGTCCTGGATGCCGGCGCTCAACATGGCTTGACACACACAGCACAAGACATACAACGTGATCGGATCTACCTGCGAGACAATGTCCGCTGGGATACCATACGCCTTTGGATCCCATCCAGTAGGCAGCTGGCCTGACACTAGTCGGTCGAACGGCTGCGCCTTTGGCACCAAGAACCGTGCTCCGGGCTTGAATTGCACATTGTACTCCTCCCCATCTTCTCCAGCTGCAGAGATCGAAACCTTGTCGCCATGCTTTGACTTGAATGCGATAGCGACAGCACGAGTCGTCTGGAAGACAGGTAGATCCTCCTGCACCACCACCTCCTGCAGGAATTCCTTCTTGGCAGGATCGTAGCCATCGTAGAGTTCTGGCTCGATGAAGCGCAAACCCGCGTGTTCGTGGATATATTCGCCATACTTCTCTGCGAAGTCGGCCTCGTGCACAGGCTGGTTGGATTTGGTGTCGACCCAGCCTACGTAGGGAGATCCCTGCTGGTCGCCCTCGAAGTGCTTAACCAAACCCATGATCCAGGCCATCTCGACGTACCCCTCGGGACTGAGATCTCCGGCTCGCTCCATGTCCCAGCGTGTGCGGGCACTACCCCAGGGTCCTAGCTCAGAGTAGCCAACCACGACAATAGTCTTGTTCAGGTCGATCATGTCACGCCCGGGCAGCTGTATACCTGCCGTCATGGCCTCATAATCCGGCAGATCTGGATGGCCGACCGTCAGATTGGCACGCGGCTTGCGTGTAGTCGGAGCAGTGATCGGCTGTTGCTGTTCCTCTGGGCCCTTCAACAGCTTCTCGTGCAGCTCATCCTCGGCTGCAATGGCCTTGCGTGCGCGAGCCTGGTGTTGCACCTGCTTACGGGCGGCAGTCGACAAACTCTTCAGGTCAGCCAGCTGCTCCATCTTGCCACCCAGGTCCGCGTACACGGGCGTGTCTTCACAGGCCTCTGCAATGGCGGGAGTCATCAGCGCCATTATGTTCAATGCCATCTCCGCCGACGAGAAGGTGATTACGTCTTCAGCCTCGATGGCCTCGGCCACGATGTTGTTGGCGCTCATCAGCCCTGTGCCACGGGTCCAGCCGATAACGGCGCCGCACACGGTCAGGTAGTCACCCCAGCTTTCGGACTTGAAGCGGTTGAAGAGAGTCTCTAGGCCAATTTTTGACTCCGAGTAGAGCCCGTCCCCGCCGAAGGTACCGTGGTTGGGTGAGAGCGGCAGAATGACCTGTGTCGGGTTGGCCCCGTATCCACGGGCTTCCTTTTGTTGTTTGATACAACCCAGCAGGCGCAGAAGGTTGACCAGCATGGCGCGGTGAGCCACCTCGGACAGACCGTCGAGTCCGTCAATCTGTCGGCCGTTCTCGGATATGGCGGCGAACGGGATCACGCAGTCAATGTCACCTGCAGTACCCAGAGTGTTGGTGTACAGATGAGAAATGAGGGCCTGGCAGTCCTGGCGACTGGCCTGATTGAAGGGGAAGACTGTCAAGGACGAACCCCGACCACAGAAGTCGCGGTACAGGCTGCGATAAAAGTCCATGTTGGAGCGACTGGTGGTAACAATGACATTGGCACCGGCTGTGAGCAGGCCACGCGTGATCTCAGCACCTATGGATTGGGGTCCGGCACCGGTGATCAGCACCGTCTTACCGGAGAAGCTGATACCGATG
The DNA here is from genome assembly GCF_003184755.1 of Aspergillus piperis CBS 112811. Taxonomy (NCBI): domain Eukaryota; kingdom Fungi; phylum Ascomycota; class Eurotiomycetes; order Eurotiales; family Aspergillaceae; genus Aspergillus; species Aspergillus piperis. Next base: position 76,793 of record NW_020291626.1, on the reverse strand, counting down.
GATGTGGCCGCTTGGACTGAATCGAGGTAGCTGGATGTGAGGCCATCGTCGTAGTTCCAGGCACTGGCTTTAGGACGACAGAGCCGAACAAAAGGTAGGCTGTCGGCAACGGGGGCGTCGAAGCGACTTCCACGCTTGAGTAGCTCGACGTAGGTATCTGGGCTTCCGCCAATGGTGCGAGGGATCTCTTCGTATTCGATAACTCCCTTAGGGCTGACAGTGGTACGAGGACCCAGAGGTGGCAGCCGGTGGATGAAGACGGAGTCTCCTTGGAGTGCATCACGGTAACCCTGGAACAGCTGCTCCAAGGGCTGTATCTGCAGCTGCTTGTCACTGTGGCGTAATGGGTGGGCAATGTGATACTTGACTAGGTCGAAGGCGCTGGGATTCGAGCGATTCAAAACCTGCCAGATCTTCTCCTCGTTCGAAGTGCTACCGGGTCCCAGCAGCAGCGAGGCAATATCGACGCGAGCCCAGTTCCACCAGGCGTCATAGCTGCGACCGCGTTTCGCGTCGAAGATGGGCGAGATGCGAGTCAAGAAGCCGTCACCGAACTCAGCCTGCCAAGCCTCCAACTTCTGGTCGGCTTCCTGCCATAGCTCTTCGCTGTGCGCTAGCTTCTGAACAAGCTCGCCGCCGTCGCTGTCCAAGATCTTCCCGAGTGCCAGGTGAAGGTGCTTGAAAGCGTCGTTCTGCTCCGTGCGTAGCCGCTCCAGCTCCTTGGAGTCAATCATAGCTCCGCCAGCGGCACCACCTCCGCCCGCAGACGCAGCAGCTGGGCTAATAGTAATGCCACAGTGGCGTCCGTACCGAGACACGACACTGTCGACGAATTCTTTGGCTGCCTGAGGGCTCTCCAGCCGGGACGAGGGGTCCAGACTGACGGCATAGCAGAGAACAGCTGTTTGACGTTGAGAGCCCAAGCCCCAGTGGGTCTCAAGGTGACTGCGAATGCTGTTCTGATTCCACCCAGCGGGGAATCTGGCCGAGATCAAGCGGGCAATCAATGCAGACATGACTTTGCCAGGACGGCCGGTGAAGCTGCCATCGAGAGCTGCCCCAACAGCTTCGAGTGGAAGGTCTTCGCAGCCGTCGGGTGTACCACCGAACTCGGCCACCAGGTCACCAATAAGCTCATTCTGTAGTGTAGATTTACCTGGAAAGCGTTAGAAGAGAACTGTTGAGAATTTTATATGAGCCAGTCTTACCTCCAGACAGGTCCCGAATGCATTTCTGCAGAGGCACCTGATCAAATGGCTGCTTCAGCTTCTGGGCAGTCAGAGCCAGCACGATATCCAGCGCAGATAGTGGCACATCATCTACAGCGGCTGCCGCTACAACTGGAGCTGCGGGAGCTGCAGCAGGAGCAACCGGGGCTTCAGGGGCCACAGCAACTGGTGCTGGGGTGACTGGGGCAGCTTGAGTCTCTGTCGTGACCACTGGTTGCGACTCTTCGTATTCATAGCATATCTGCCCATAATCATCGCTGTGGGAAAGGAATTGGCGGCGAATCAGGCGCAGCTGGTCCTGCAGCTGGTGATTGCGGGCAACCGTCTTCTTGCCCATGGTGGACAACACCTTGGCCGGGCCGACCTCTACGTATCGCTCCACGGCCTCATCTCGCGTGAAGAACTCTTTCTGTGTATCAATCCTGATGGGGTCAGTGGCAAATTTGCAGCTCGGGGATAGGAACGAAACTCACCATTGAACCGGAAAGGCAAATTGGTAGCTAGTCAGGTTAGTTAATCTACAACTCTCATGGAATTCTGATCCGTAGTGGCACTTACGCCAGCAGTTCAATGAGCAGTGTCCGTGCCAGAGCACGTCGCTCCTGCTCTGAATCTGGAAGTGATTGAATTGGTTCGCCCATCTTGTGTTGGGTGTTATGTGGTGATCAGGAGACGACGATGGACATCGCGGACGGGGATTTGAGGGGTATGGTACGACAATGCTGTTCATATAGAGGCCCCTTCCTCAAAGCGGACAGCATTAATCCGATATAATTATCTTCAACCGCTGACCGAGCAGTGTCGCGCTCACAGATGTCCGAGGACCCCGGGCATTTCGGCGCATCAGTATGTCTGAAGGGGGGTGGCCCGGCGGCCGATGCCCGACGGCAGGATTCGAGGGATTCACAGCCCCCAAGTGTAGCAAAAGGGATTACACAAGTAAAACCGCATCAGAAATTTGTACGTTTGGCCTGTCAGCGATGTAGCTTATATACGAGGTAATTCCATCAAGCTGGCACAGTAGTCTTGATTTACGATCCTCTATCTTCTAATCCCATATCAGAGTAGTATCAACGTCAATATGCCCGACATCGCACCCAACGTCGCTCGCAACGGCAGCGCTAAAAATGCAGAGAACAAGCCAGAAACCCCAGTTCTCCATGTGGTAGACAGCCGCACGGGGAACTACTTCCCCATCCCTATCGTGCGCAACGCCATCAACGCAAGTGAATTCAAGAAACTCAAGTCTCCGGAGGATCCCGCACATCCCGAAGATCAGAACGAGCAGGGCATCCGGGTGTTTGACCCCGGATACTCCAACACGGCTGTCAGTGAGAGTCAGGTTACTTACATGTGCGTTACCTCTCGAGAGATTGTTCATGGTGAATAGCAACTGATAACGGGGTGTAGCGATGGCCTAAAGGGAACTATTCAGTACCGAGGCTACAATATCGAGGATATTGTAGGGAAGAAGAAGTTTATCGACACGGCACACCTGCTCATTTGGGGCGAATGGCCGACGCCAGAACAGGCCAAGTCGCTTCAGGAGAAGCTTTCCAGCGTGCCTATTCTGGATGAATCCGTCTTTAAGGTGATTCAGGCATTCCCGTAAGCTTCACACTAGTCATATGCTCTAATTGTCCCACCAGAGTCTAACAGCTTTAGTCCCAACTCGTCCATCATCGGCATGATGATCGCCGCGCTCTCCGCCGTCCAGAGCTCCCAGATGGACCGCATCCCCGCTCACGCGGCCAAGAACCTTTACTTGGGTAACCCCCAGGCCGTCGACGATGAGATCGTCCGTCTGATGGGCTCGCTGTCCATGATCACCGCTGCTGTCTACTGCCATCACACCGGACGGGAATTCACCCCGCCACGCCTGGAACTCTCCTACATCGAGAACTTCCTCCTGATGATGGGCCACGTTGAGTCCAGCACTGGACTGCCCAACCCGCAATACGTCGACCGCATTGAGCGTCTCTGGGTCCTCATCGCCGATCATGAGATGACCTGCTCGACTGCCGCATTCTTGCAGACGGCTTCCTCTCTGCCGGATGTATTTTCCTGTATGATCTCCGCACTTTCGGCCCTCTATGGTCCGCTGCATGGTGGAGCCATTGAAGTGGCTTACAAGAACTTTGAGGAGATTGGCTCGGTTGAGAACGTTGCGGCCAAGATAGAGCGTGTCAAGGCCGGAAAGGAGCGCCTGTATGGTTACGGTCACCGCATCTACCGCGTGACGGATCCGCGCTTCATCTTCATCCGCCAGATTCTGGACGAACTGAAGGAGGAGATCGCCCGTAACCCGCTGCTAAAGGTGGCGTTTGAGGTGGATCGTGTCGCCTCGGAGGATGAATATTTTGTCACCCGGAAGCTGCGGCCCAACGCCGATCTCTTTGCGGCGCTGGTGTACAGTGCTATGTAGGTAGACTCCGTGAAGGACTTGTTTCAGACAGAAGACCCGCTAACACAATGGGTTTAGGGGCTTCCCGACTGAGTTTATTCTGCCGTTGTCACTGTTGTCCCGCACGCAGGGATTCATGGCCCACTGGAAGGAAGCCATGTGTAAGTGATCCATTTTGCCACCGAGTATCCCAGTCTGAGGCTAATGATGTGCCAGCGAGTACGGCACGTATCTGGAGACCCGGCCAGATCTACACCGGACACCTGAACCGTGAGATGGCGTAGGTTTAGAACAGTTCCTCTATCACCAATGAGGCAATCTTAGCGTAAAACGGTCAACAGCGTCACTGAAGCTAGCGCTAGAACGCATGCAAGTCTACAGGCCACCTAGGCCAGGCCTCGGAATGTTTCCGACAGTCACTGATGAAGACATGAAATGACTGAGACATGATTTCCCTCGAGATCGCTTGGAATGTGGGTAGGATGGCGTCTGTGAGATATGGTCACCAGGTAGCCAATACAATGGCCCAATAAGGCCCAATAAGATAGTTGCGAATGTCTGAAAGTCTCCCACTACCCAACAAGGGTAAGCTCAGCTTGTGGTGCGGTAGATTCTGGCGTAAAGTGTGAGACAAATAGTTATGTTTGCTTCATTCGCCCTTAATATCTGGGCGATCACTTCATGCCAGATGGTTCGCTGATACCAAGCAACGGACACATGTCGACGATAATCAATCTCAGCCTCAAGCGCAACGGCGGACGTGCCAGGGAATTGCTGCTGCTCCTCCCACAGGCGGGTAGCATGGGGGTGTTTTGATAGCGGTATGCTCCGTGATAGATGGCATCCCTGTCCCTATAGGAGCACGGCAATATGCATAGGCTGTAAATCGCTCGTCGGCGAGGTTTTTGATCATCCTATTAGATCAATCTGGAAGCAGTAACCTCGTATTACCTTGCATGCATCTTATCACACTATCCACATCTGGAACTGAAGCTCCGAGCCTGGAAATCACTCCCTCATCTGGCTGGAGGGCGCACTAGTCTCACTCTAAAGCGACCGTTTGTGATGAGTAGCACGTCACCAGCTGACTCCATTTGAGAAAGTCGCGCTGTGTATATCGGTCCTAGCCGAGATCGTCGAAATTTGACTTCGGTCCGTTGCTTTACCGTTCTTCACAGCTAGATGGCCTTGCGGATCGACGCAGGAGGTGGTAGTCGCGCGTCAGAGTTACTTAGACGCCCTTGTTTCACCGGGATGGTGCTTGACAGCCCGCGGTTCATGATCGGCAGTGTTTTACAAGTCTACCTTATTTAACTTTCTTTGCAGTCAACGGAGACTTATCGGTGATCGGCATTGGGCGTGCTGGTCTGTGGGCCACTGGTGTTTTCGCGAGCTCTCTGGCTTCTCTTGTCTTCCAGGTATGAGTGCTCCGAGGTGATTGATTACGCAGCAAGATTTCACAGCTTCTGCGTGATACCGAGCAGCGAGAGAGTCATCTTATTTCCGAGGGCAGCGAACTCCGTCTCCGAACTGGTATCAGGAGCGATGCTGCGAGTGAGCTATCGGGGTCGCTTTTCTGCTAGCGAGCGGGAGAGACGCGATGCGGGTTATTCAGCAAACTACACTAGTGAATTAGTGTCTGTTAGTTTGACCAGCCTAGTGAGTCGCTTCTGCTGAAGATTGCAGGGCTCACCCTATAGGATGAGAAGGAGGGAGGGGATGGGACTGGCAGGATTGCCAGGCCCACCAGCCGCGCTGCCAGTTCCCTCCATCACCCACCAATGCTTAGCACGACACCACCCACCTGATGGTGAACTGAGTGCTGGAAATGATATCAAGCTGACTAAAGTAATATGGATAGATTGTGCAGGAATGTTACATTGGGTTTCTGAAGGACTTCCTCTTCCTGCTGGATGTAGATGACAAATGCAGCGTAATCTCCAACATGAGAATAGGATGGCGCGTGGTTGGATCAGGATACGAGGCCTAAGCCCCCGCGGACGCCCTAACCAAAATTTCGGCTTCACGACGGTCCTTCCTTCCCCCAGCCGTCCGAAACCAGACCCACCCGGTGATAACTTGCTGTCGATCTGCTCAAGAGCCTGTGCAAATTGCAGAAATGACCTTCCGCGGTCTGGTCTACGCCCGGAGGAGAGGATGAAGAGAGGAAGGGAGGATTTCCTTGGCGAGCATGCAGTCAGCGTGAAATTATCTCAATCACATGTCCTCTCCGATTTTCGCACCCGGGATATCAAACAAACCGAACTTGAAATGCGACTGGAGTTATATCTAATCAGTCTGGAAAGGTATTCTGAATACCACGCTGAATAAGCGGATATTAGGAATTGTAAGTCAGTGCCGCAGTGTGGACCTACGAGGCATTAGTAGCAGAAATGGATTGAGCTCTGAAACACCGTACTTGAACATTAAACATGATCGTCTCAATATATCTTCCATATTGTTAGCTTGGGTACCTGTCATATGACAAGCCTCGGGCCCAAAGGTACCACAGCGGGAGAGATGCGGATGAAGATGAGACAATCCTGCAGCAGACAAGATGATCGTTGGTCCCGGCGGAGAATCGCCTGGATCTGACTGGCCAGGTCGCATGTGCATGGGTCATGTTCCATTGGATGAGGATTCGCTACATCGGTAAGTGCTCATTTCGGACCGCGTCCGTCACCTCCCACAACTAAGGAACGGCAGCAACAGTTTCCGGAGCCGCTCCATCAGATAATGAGGGTCTGCTGGGTCTAGCCACTGCCAATCGATCGATCTGCCTCGTGGCGCCACGCCTGCTAAAGGCGGCAGATCGTCGACCACAGGTCCAGACGCCTTTCGGGGACTGGACCGTTAGCCGATGCTGTCGCTGGGACACTTTGCTCCGATATCTCAACGATAACATTCTGAGCCCGAAGCACCTCCAATCTGTCTGGTATCGTAGCTTGTCCATCACACAGGTTAGAGTATCTAAGTTGGTCTCGAGTGTAACCTTCTTTAGGGTCGAAATTATGACCCTGCAGAGGACGTGAAGGGCGACAGTGGAAGAGTGGGAACAAACTAACGATTACAATCGTTTTAGCATAACAATATCCAGTTGAGTAAGATGGAGCTGCTAGGTAGCCGGATTAGCAGTATAACACGTAACTGTTCCAGAACTTCGGTGATGTAGCTAGGATGCTGCAACCTGCTACATCCCTGCGCAAAGGAAAACCATCCCTGTCGTTGGAGATATGAACGCGCATGTCTGGGTTGGATATACCATGCTGATGACTTGCCCATTATGGATATATCCGACATCCGAATCTGATAATTATCTTAACAGGCTTCACGGCTCGTTTGACTTGCCTGCTCTGGTGTTGCCACTCGGGAGGATTCAGCAGACTGAGTGAACTTTGGCATCCCGGACCAGTGCGGGTAAGCGCCATGTCTATCACGGAGCGATGGCTGCGCCACGCGGACAAAGTCAGGTTGAAAACACACGGACACTCCTTCCTGCCAGTGGGTCGAGGCTATAACACCGGAAGATTATGAAAGACTATTCCTCCTCGCCCGGCCCTCTTCACCAGATGTTGCTATCGAACGTGCCAAGTGCAGGATTCTAAAGACAGAATCACCCCCTCAAACACTCGGAGCTATCAGAGGCTGACAGTCCTCCCGCTGAGGTCAGCGCTAGGAATCCTCCGCCCACCAGGATCGCCTTCTGCAAGACGCCATCCAAGAGAATGAGGAAGCTTGATGAGCCTGGTGTGACACTGGAGTAGGTTGGAGTAGGTTGGGGTGGTTCTCTCCCGATAACGGTCTGCGGGTCTAAGTGGTCCTTGCGTGTTGCCCAGAGATACCTTCAGTCTTGGTATATCAGCCGGTGCATGGCCTGTTGAGCGGTACATGGTAGCCAAGCTCTCCTCGTATTCCCTGAATCAGTGCGTCGTAAATCGCGATCCTTCTGCCGGAGTGTTGCCAACCAAGCAAGCTGGCAACCTGTGTGAACATCATGACTGCTCCCCACGCATCAAGCGTGTCTGTCCAGAAAAGTCGACCCCGGCAGACGGGCTCGCTGAGCCCAGCGTGCGATGAGTGTCGAATCCGCAAAGTGCGCTGCAATAAAGAGTATCCCAAGTGCTCAAGCTGTCGCGCATCTAATCTGCCCTGCGAATTTTCCAACAAGGGCAAGCGCATCAACCATACCAAGAAACTGTAAGTGGCCCCTCTCACCTCCCTTGGTGGTCCGTGCTGCCTGGGTGAACTTTGGTCGGGTGTTCCCCGTCTGACAAGCTTTTCTCATAGTGTGAGTGATGTGGAGCTTTTGGGCAGTCGTTTAGGCAAGATTGAAGAGGCTCTCTTTCGCTGCTTGTCGGTGGTTGAAGCTGCCAACACCACGCGAGACGGCACTCCAACCCAAACCACGTCTCGGCCTGGCTCAGAGGGTCACGAAGATCGAGAAGAGTCTCGCCGGGGCTCGGTCGAGTCTGAGGAAAGCTGGTCAGATGGCTCGTCTGATCTGCTTGCTCAGGGTGAACGAGATCCCGAGGCAGATCCATTGCACTACAGCAGTCCGGTGGCATCGCTCTACTTCGAGGCTCGGGCTGCAGGAAACCAGCTGATATCGTCAATTCTGTCAACAGAAGACGGCTCCAAGCCAGTGAGTCCGCGCGTGAGCGAGACCCTGACCCCATCAACGCCCCTGGAAGCGTATTTGGTGGACGCCAACGAGCTCTTCCAAGAGCTGGCCACCGGTCCTCCTCCTGTCACTGAGCCCAAGTACGACGATCTCCCTCCGGCACTACCTCCACGAACTCTGCTGGAAGGTTTCGTGGAAGCCTACTTTACCGATCTGAATCCTTTTCTCCCACTCTATGACCGACAAAGCGTGCTTGATGCCATTCAACAACAGTATGGACCGCGAAGCGATGGGCCCGACCTGGCCTGGGTATGTTCGTTCAATAGTATCCTACTGCACACCCTTGAGGCCAAGTCGAGTGCCGCACAGCCAGGAGGACATACAGGAGATAGTACGCTGGAGCGAGGTTTGGTGGTGCATCTTCTGCTCAATGCCCGCCGCTGTTATAATAACTTTGAGCGCCTCCTGCAACCACGTCTCGCCAACGTCCAGAGCTTGTTTAGTATGGTATGCTCCAACGTCCAATCCGCTTAACTTAGACACCATTCTCACGTCTGCAGGCACTGGTAGCACTCCGATACTTTAGCTTCACAATGTTTGAGACGGTATTTGCGCAGGCCTGCCAGTTGGCCCGCACCATCGGGCTGCACCAGACTGCCGCAGGTGCTCCACAGGAAGCAGAGCGTCGCCGCCTTTTTTGGTGCCTGTTCATCATTGACGTTAGTGTCCACTCCAGCCTTGATACAAGATATTTGCCTGACCTAGAGTATAGAAGCATGCGGCTTTGGCAGCTGGCAAACCGTGTCTCCTCCCTTCTTATGCCTGTGCCATCCCAATTCCCAGTTCCAAGTGTGGGTCACTCATCGAGGATCAGTTCACGGCGCGCATAATGCTGGCCACCATCCTAGAGGAGTTGTATCGTCGCCTGCATTCAGCCCGCAGCACGCGGCGTGGCCGTGAGCAAATATCCCGCCGTGCTATCCAACTGAGCCGCCGGATAGAGGACTGGGCGGTACAGCACGAACACGCCCTTCAACCTACGGGCACACCAGAGGCGTCCCAGGTGCTGGCGGCCGCGGAATTGCAGTACGCATTATATATCTGTCGAATTCTCGTGCAACGCCGCATCAATGGGCCGGAGAGTCGGTCCCTGCGGTATATCCACGCTCGTGCAGGTCTGCAGTTGCTTCAGGAGTTGTGCCATTGTGACCGCCTCGGAGGACGTCGCGTTGGCTACGCCTTGTTCGCCAGGTATGTCGGCTTCGCGGCAGACTGTTCCCTCCTAATCCACTCATACTAACTTTCCCGCAGCGTAACACTAAACTACTCCCTTATTCCCTTCCTCGAAGTGTATATTCGGGTGCTGCAGGATCACCCACAAGCGGATGCGTCGGATGTGGCGCTCCTGACGTCCTTCGCGGCGCGCGCGGACAGTCTGGCCGCACAGACAACAGCAACATCGTATACGGCCCGAGTGCGCGAGGTCAGTGCTCTCTGCTGTCAGGTTGTCACTCGGCTCCACCAGCCCCCCGATGTAGCCGAGTCCCAGGTGGATCAACCGACATTGCCGGACCCTTTCTGGGACCTGAGTGCCATGGCAGCCGATGCCGGGTGGGGCACAACGCCAGCAGCGCCCCAATTTTCTAGTAATCTATCGACGCATCCGGATCCTTCTTTCTTCCTCGATGCGGGAGGTTCCGTTGGACCGGCCTTCTCGTTGAGCGATCCTATCTTCACGGATGGTGGGCCGGTCATGTTTGACAATCTGCTGGACCCGTTTGCCGGCGCGGATACTTCTTTGGGGCTGATGCAGTGAACTGTCTCGTCCTATTCTGACGCTTACGCTGTTACGTAGTTCATTGAATGTTTATCTAGCATGGGGGTTCTTTTTGATACTGGGATTCGGCATTGCAAGGTTGGCTGGCACTATTATCTTGTTATCTTGTTTCATTGCATGTTTGTATTGTTATAGATAGATCGGTAGATAGATCGTTTAGACATAAACATAAATCACATATTCATCAAAAGTGTTTAAGGTAGAGATTTCCGTACATTCCTCGGCTACAAACTGAACAAGTTCACAAAATGGCATGCCGGTAGCGACATAAACTCCTCCGATGCCACCGTCTTCAGGATGTGCTGCACTTTTTCGGTCGACAGTCGCAATCCCAGATTCCGCTCCGCCTTTGCGTAAACTTCCTGTGGCGTCTCGGGGCGACGAACATGTCCCAGCGGATACTCTACTAGTACCTCAGGCAGCGTCGTGCCATCCGTCAGGGTGACGGTGAGCGAGTTTGCCACACTGCGCACCGCCATGTCATGATAATCAGCAGTGTATTTGGGGTCTTCCGCCATTGTAATCTTCTGTCGCAGTGCATCGACGCGCGGGTCTGTCGCCCAGGGACTGTCATCCTGGTAGTCGGCCGTCTCGACCTGCGCTCCCTTCAGCAGCACCACAGCTACCATGTACCGCAGACAGTGGTCACGATCTGCGGCGTTGTGCAGTGTTGCTCCGCCCTTGTTAATGATTGTCATGCCAGCAGCCTGAGTCTTGGCGTGGATCGACTGGATATCCCTGGCTGGGTCGAGTCCACGCGCCCGCAGGGTATTGGCGACTTCCAGCGCGGCCTCCACCGCTGTCATGCCATGGCCCTCGGCAGTGTTCACCTTGAACAGCACAGTTTCAATGACCCACGTGCCAAATGGCTGGGGAAGGTCAAACTCCTGGCCCTTGAACAGGACATCATAGAAACCCCAGCGGGGTGTGGTCAGCACCGTGTTAGCACCGGGTTGTCCGGCCTTGGCTAGTAGTGCCAGGTGCACAGCCCGCATGCAAGCATCGCCAGCTGCCCATCCTTTGCGCGGACCAGTGTTGGGTGCCTGGCGGTACACGCGGAGTGGGTGGCCGTCCATCCAGGCGTGAGAGACGGCACTGAGGGCCTGCTCGCGGGGAAGATCCAGCAGCCAGGCCGACACGGCGGTTGCGCCAATCTTGACAAGGATTGTGTGGTCCAACCCGACCTTGTTGAAGGCATTCTTAATCTGGAAACAGCCCTGAATCTCATACGCCTTGATCAGGGCCTCCAAAACCTGCTGCATTGTCACGATGCTGTCGGGGTCGCCCTCTGCCAGGGCTACACGACTACGGACATCTGCGACGGCCAGGATCGCACCTAGGTTATCTGAATCAACATTATTAGTGCATGTGGCTTGACAATTGCTGGAGTGGTTTATAGCTCACCCGAAGGATGTCCCCATTCTGCACCGGGGAAGGCGTCATTGTGATCGAGGTAACGTATCATGGCCCCCAGATCAAAGGCACCTTTGAGGATGTCCAGCTGGTAGGCTGTTCCCGGTAACCGGAACAAACCCGAGGTGGCTGGAGCGATTGGGAATGCCGGTCCAACAAGCTGAGCGCATTGTGGACTGGTATGGATACTTTCGAGGGCAGCACCAAGGGCATCCATTAAGGCGACCTTGGCCCGCGACCAGGCAATGTCTGTGGTAATCTTGTAGTCGTAAACATAGTCGACGATGGCCTGGATCACGGCATCGTAGGGCTTGCGGGAATTGTCGTCGGCGGCAGGAATGACAGTCATGCTGAACGGATACCGATTGGATGATAAGAGAACGCAGCAGATCTTCCCTTTTCATGATGAATCACTTGTCGCCTTTCAAGTACTTTATGAATGTTGCCCTCAGGCAGGGGCGGACCGGATCCTCCATCCTGGCGCTGTTCGGGTTTCGGCCGCCGGATGGCACTGTGCAGCAACACCGAATGAACTGTTGCGAGATGTTTTGGCCGCCGAACAGCTTTCAGTCGGCAGGATTTGGTCTGTCTGAGTCAGCCATCACATACGTGAGAGGAAATGAAGTCAGACATATATTCTAACACAGAGTCTATCTCTGGCCTCTTCCTTTTGCCCAGGTCGTTGTTATCTCGACCAAATGTCGCCATAGTCACCCACCATGACCGCGACAACCGAGCTTCATCCTAACTCTTCATCCTCGCCTGCTGGGAATGAGCCCTCCGTGGCCTTTACCCTCACGCATAGCGAGATTACTGCCACGCTGTCTCTCAGTAGTGCGGTGGCTACCACGCTGCAGCCCTACCGCGCCAGCTGGCAGGCCGACGACACTATCTCTCCCCTTAGTCTAACGCTGTCCTTCCTCGGCCATTTGACCCGTCAAAAGGCCCCTGCTTCAGCAGTCCAGACAGCTATCAGGGCCTTTGAGTCTCAGTATCTGTCTGGCAACGACATTCACACGGCTGTCACCATCCTGCCCGACGCTCTTGGTGCCAAAAAAACTGCCCTTCGAGACTACTATGCCTCCGCAGCCTATACCGGCCAGCCAATATCCAACTCACCCAGTGCCTTGTTCAAGTCCGCCCAGACAGGCACCTCCCGCGTCACAACCATCTTTGGCGGCCAAGGAACGGCCAATCCATCGTGCGTGCGCGAGTTGCGGTCTCTGTACACCACCTACCGTCCCATACTCATCCAGCTCATACAAGAGTGTGGCCCTGTCCTGTCTTCTCTCTCCCAGCGCCCGGACACACAATCCTACTTCCGCGGTCGTTCTATTGACTTGGACACCTGGCTAGCCGGTGCAATAACCCTCAATGAGGACTATGTCAGCGCCGCGCCTGTCAGCCTGCCCATTCTAGGACTGTTCGATCTCGCCCACTACTGCATCATCTGCAATGTTTTGGGTCAGACCCCCGGACAAGTGGCCAACTCGATGCATTCCATCTCTGGCCATTCTCAGGGCATCGTTGTCGCCGCTGCTGTAGCTCGTGCTGACTCGTGGGCATCGTTCTACGACAATGCCCGGCTAGCTGTGGAGCTGTTGTTCTGGATTGGCTTTGAGAGTCACCAGGATGCGCCTCAGTTGTTCATCGCGCCTGAGCTTATTGAGCAGACCAAAGAACAAGGGCATGGAGTCCCCTCGCCCATGCTTTCCGTTCGAGGACTGGAGCGGCCAGCACTGGAAAAGCTTCTCACTCAATGCAATCAGGTGCTCCCTGGGTCGCGCCAGCTGCATATTGCCCTCATCAACGCTCGCACCAACCACATTGTCGCAGGTCCCGCAGCGTCGCTTTGCGGTCTCAGCCACATCCTGGCAGAGCTGCAAGCCGCTGGGGAAAAGGATCAAACTCGCATTCCCTTCAGCCAACGCAAGCCTGTGGTCACGCACTCGTTCCTCCCCATCAGCACGCCCTTCCATACTCCCTACCTACAGACGGCCTCCCAGCGCATTAAGGAGCGACTGGCCGATCGAGCGTTTTCCGCAAACGAACTGCAGGTACCTGTTTTGCACACCGCTACAGGCGAGGATGTCCGAGTCAATCCTCACTCCAATGTTATTGAAGCCCTCGTGGATGCCATCACCACCGAGCCGGTCGACTTCCCCCGTCTGTTGGCCGACGCAACCACCACCCATTTTCTCATTCTCGGAGCCGGTCGCCTCAGTGAGCTAGTCAAGCAAATCAGACAGGGGTATGGCCAGCATATAATCGCTGCCAGCGAGCTTAAGCCTTCCAGTGCCGACATCGGTAGCCAGGCAGACCTCTTTGCATCCACCCTCCGCCCGGCTCCTTCATCTTGGGCGGACGCATATCAGCCCCGCCTGGTGCAAACAGCCAACGGCCGGTTGATCCTCGACACAAAGCTCAGTCGTCTGCTACAAGTACCACCGATCATAACCGCAGGTATGACGCCCACTACTGTGCCCTGGGACTTCGTGGCTGCTGTCATTAATGCCGGCTACTTTATTGAGTTGGCCGGCGGAGGCTACCACACCGAAGACGAGATGCGCGTCGCCATCGAGAAGATCGGTGCCGCCATTCCCGCTGGTCGTGGCATCACCTGCAACCTCATCTATGTCAATCCCAAGGCGATCGCTTGGCAGACACGACTGATCCGCAAGCTCATCCGCCAGGGCGTGCCCATTGACGGGCTTACCATTGGCGCCGGTGTGCCATCGCTCGAAGTTGCCCGCGAATACATTGACGACCTTGGCATCAAGCACATCTCCTTCAAACCTGGATCAGTTGATGCCATCAATGCTGTGCTACAGATTGCTGATGATAGGCCAAACTTCCCCATCGGGCTCCAGTGGACAGGAGGCCGGGGAGGCGGCCATCACTCCTATGAGGACTTTCACGCGCCCATCTTTGCAACCTATGCAGAAATTCGCAAGCGTGATAACATCTGTCTTGTCGCAGGCAGTGGCTTTGGTGCTGGAGACGATACCTACCCTTACCTGACCGGCCAGTGGTCAGTTGCTCGGGGCTATCCCGCCATGCCCTTTGACGGAATTCTGCTGGGCAGCCGCATGATGCTCTGTCGCGAAGCCCACACCAGTCCAGCAGTGAAGCAGCTACTCGCCACCACACCTGGTGTTCCTGATGGCGAGTGGGAAAAGAGTTACAAGGGCAGCGCGGGCGGCATCATTACAGTTCGGTCAGAGATGGGCCAGCCTATCCACAAGGTCGCTACACGAGGGGTCCGGCTGTGGGCCGACTTTGATCAGACGCTGTTCCGCCACCCTCGTCCCAAGATGGTCGAGGAGCTGGCCAAACGCAAGACGGAGATCATTGCCCGTCTGAACAAGGATTATGCCAAACCCTGGTTTGGTCAGGATGCCCGTGGACAGCCGATTGACCTGGCAGACATGACTTATGCCGGAGTACTGAGCCGCATGGTCGAGCTGATGTACGTGGCTCATCAGCAGCGCTGGATCCATCCGTCGTACAAGCGCTTGGTGTCAGATATGGCGGTTCGCACCCTCGAACGAGTTGCTCCCTCTGTGGAACTGGACTTAGGACTGCTAGATGTACCAGCCAGTTTCCTGCAGGTGCTGACCGAGAAGTGTCCGGCAGCAGTCACGCAACGCCTGCATCCCGACGATGCATCTTTCTTTCTGCGACGCTGCCAGGCGCGTGGGCAGAAGCCTGTCAACTTCATTCCGGCTTTGGACGAGAACTTCGAAACCTGGTTCAAGAAGGATTCGCTGTGGCAGTCAGAAGATCTTGAGGCTGTCATAGGCCAGGACCCCGAGCGCGTGTGCATTCTGCATGGCCCTGTCGCCGTTCGCCATGCCACCGGCAAAGACGAGTCAGCCCAGGAGATTCTCGACGGCATCGCGACCTTTCACACCCACGCGGCTCTGCAGGAGTTCTACCATGGTGACCTCCAGCGAGTGCCTAAAGTTGCCGGTCCAGCTGTCGCTGATACCCATACTCAACCCGAAACTTCGTTTGAAGTGAGCTCGCTGGATCTGGTGACAGCCGAACCTTTTGGCTGGGTACGTGACCTCCTCGAGACACCTACGATCATCCGTGCTGGTATCCGCAAAAAGAACCCGTTCCGCAGCATCCTGGCCGTAAAGCCAGGTCAGAAGTTGGTTGTCAAGCCCTCGGAGCAGCGCATTGTGCTCTGTGAGAGGAGCACGGAGCAGCCAGTAATCAGCATCCACTGTGACACCACTAGGACAATTTTTGTAGACCTTCATCAGCCCAGCAGCTTTACCGCTGCCCCTGCAGTACTCTCGCTTCAGTACAAGGCTCATTCCTCCGGGTTGTCTCCAGCACTGGAGGAGATTGTTGACGGACGCAATGACCGCATCAAAACCTTCTACCGCAACCTTTGGCTGGGAGAATCGGCAGGTTCTACTAAGGATAGCCACTCTACCTTCCATGGACCTGAGATAACCCTCACTCACGACCTACTCGAGGACATGTACCAGACCTTGGGTCTCTCGCCGACGGGAATCCGACCGACATCCATTCCCATGGACATCGCTATTGTGATCGCCTGGGAACCGCTAGTCGAGCCGCTCGTCTGCGCGGGAGTTGAAGGGGATCTTCTGCGTCTCGTGCACCGCTCCAACGACATCGAGTATGTGCCCTCCGCGACGCCTTTCCAGGTTGGAGATATCCTGCGCTCGAGTAGTCAGGTCCAGTCCATCACCATTGAGCCGACGGGCAAGTCGATCGTTGTGAAGGCCACCATTGAGCGGGCCGGTGAGCCCATCGCCTTCGTCACATCCTCCTTCTTCATGCGCGGCACTTACACCGACTATGCTTCCTGCTTTGAACGCATCACCGAGCCTGAGACCTTGCTCGAAGTCTCAACTTCCGTAGATGAGGAGCTCCTCCGATCCCGACCGTGGCTTCAGCTGAATGAACCCGCGACCCCGATCGTCGGCAAGACGCTTTGCTTCCGACTAGAGACGTCCGTCACTTGGAAAGACCAAACAACCTTCCAGATACTTCAAACCAGTGGCACAGTCTCCCTCCGCTCATGGAATGGCAAGCAAACGCCCATCGGTCGGGTATCCTTCGAAGCTCGCGACGGCAAGGCCAACCCGGTGTCGGACTTCCTACGCCGACGTGGTCAGCCACTGGTCGCTCGCAAGCCGCTCGATATTATTCAGGAACTGAACCAGACCTCTGAGGGCGTGCAGATCCCCGCGTCAAATGCGGGTTATAGCACCTTTTCCAATGATTTCAATCCCATCCACATCTCGTCCGAGTTCGCGCAATATGTCGAGTTGCCTGGTACTATCACTCATGGAATGTACACTTCGGCTGTGGTGCGTGCAGTAGCTGAGCGCTGTGCCGCGCAGGGTGATTTGACACGTTTCCGACGCTGGGCCTGCTCCTTTGTCGGCATGGTGCTGCCCAGTGACCGGCTTGATGTGCGCGTGCAGCACGTCGCCATGATTGAGGGACGGCTACTGTTGAATGTGACAGCCGTCAAGGCTGGTACGGATGAAGCAGTCATCCAGGCTGAGGCCGAGGTGGATCAGCCCTCGACGGTGTATGTCTTTACTGGACAGGGCAGCCAGTCACCAGGTATGGGGATGGGTCTGTACAAGTCCAGTGCGGCTGCTCGGGCAATCTGGGACGCAGCAGACAAGTTCTTTGTCGAGACTTACGGTAAGTGCATATTTGTATCTCTAATATCTCATTCAGCAAGCTAATAACGGTTGTTAGGATGGTCGGTTCTTGAGCTCGTCCGCCAGAATCCAACCGCTTTGACGGTGCACTTCCGGGGCAAACGCGGACGCCAGATCAAGGCCAACTACATGGCCATGACCATCGATTCCTACAGGGCCGATGGAAGTGTGGTAAAGGAGCCTATTCTTCCGGAACTCACGCCGAAGTCCACTTCCTACACATTTGCGGATCCGCGGGGATTGGTGTTCTCGACGCAGTTCGCGCAGCCTCTAGTCTTGTTATTGGAACGTGCGGCGGTCGAGGATCTCCGGCAGCGGGGAGTTGTTCAGCAGGACGCAGCGTTTGCAGGACACTCCCTGGGCGAATATGGTGCATTGGCGTCCTTTGGCGAATTCATGCCTTTCACGGATCTGCTGCGAGTGGTCTTCTATCGGGGTTTGGCCATGCAGGTGGCCATTGAGCGCGATGATCAGGGACGGACCAACTTCTCCATGGCGGCGGTAAACCCGGCTCGTGTAGGCAAGTGTGAGTATACCCTTACTGCTACTTTGTGTGGGTTGGGATTTAGAGTGAATGCTGACAATGCTTTAGTCTTCACGGAGAAGGCTTTGAGGCAGATTGTGTCGCAGATCGCCACGACAACGCACGGCCTACTCGAGATTGTCAACTTCAATGTCGACGGAGAGCAGTATGTGTGTGCTGGAACAGTGAGTCTCATTTCCTGTCAGATTATATAGGTACATTCGCTTATGATATCAGCTCGAGAACCTTCATGCCCTGGCCGCCATCACTGACACCATAGCGCGATCACCTACTGGGGCTGCCCTTGCCCGCGAATTCACTGATGCTGCCACGGTCGGTAATGCAGAACTTGCATCGACGAAGCTGGTAGAGCAATGCATTGCGGAAGCCCGCCAACTCCCAGCACCGGTGACCTTGAAGCGCAGCCTCGCTACCATTCCCCTGCAGGGCATTGATGTGCCCTTTCACTCGGCACACCTGCGGCCGGGAGTGGCGTCGTATCGCAACTTCTTGGAGGAACGTATTCCCAAGACTGAAGTGGATCCGCAGAAGCTGGTGGGCAAGTGGATTCCCAATGTTATGGGGACGCCGTTCTCGCTGAGTCGAGAGTATGTTGAGGGTGTTTATGGGCTGACGCAGAGTCCGATTTTGAAGGAGGTGCTGGCAAGATAGACGAAGTAACGGAGAGTTATTGGTATTGCGTGGACCTTTATGTGTATACGATAGATTGTCTTGGCGATTCGTCTATGTTTTTTTACTTTTTTGTCTTCTGGGGTTCTAGCAGTTGCTTGCCGTATAACATACAAGGCTTTTGCGATATAAATATGAACCGCTTCAATTATTCAGAGTACAGTCCAAGAAATCTCCTTGAAATATGCACGTAGAGTGATAAAAGGACACACCAAACGGGTATGGTCATGGTCATCTTTGGTTCTTGGAGATCTGTCTATCTTTCCATATGAATCATGTCCCCGGTGGTAAGGT
The DNA here is from genome assembly GCF_003184755.1 of Aspergillus piperis CBS 112811. Classification (NCBI taxonomy): domain Eukaryota; kingdom Fungi; phylum Ascomycota; class Eurotiomycetes; order Eurotiales; family Aspergillaceae; genus Aspergillus; species Aspergillus piperis. Next base: position 58,065 of record NW_020291626.1, on the reverse strand, counting down.
TGTGCATCGTCGTTTATATCCTTTCCTATTTTGCTCTTCCGCACAGCTTTCATTGTATTGCTGCATTGAATTGTTTTAAGGCTATTTAGTAGTCTAATTATCTGCTCGGGGTGGTTCTGATTGCAGATAGTACGGCCTGTGGTGACTACGTGGGATATATACATATATATTGGCTAGTACTAGGGGTCGACCCAACCAATGATGATGTATCATTGTTCGCTTCCAAATCTCGGGGGAACAGCATGCGTGTGAAGAGTTACAGTGATCTTTTGCAGGGGGTAGTAGGTCCTCAATTCAGTGAAATGAATTTTATGGAGACATTACATTTTGGACCATGTACTGTGAGGGTGAAGAAGCAAACTGCCTAAACTCTCAATTACTGATAGCATAATATTATAGCAAATAACATGTACCAGCATCATTGGTCTAGTGGTAGAATTCATCGTTGCCATCGATGAGGCCCGTGTTCGATTCACGGATGATGCATCTCCTTTTTTCCCCATCTTTTTTTTCGCCCCTTCATCCCCAGCTATCTATCCATGTCCATTGCACTATCTATTTTTGCTATCTCGTATCTATCTACTCTCCTACTATGTCTACTGTCAATGCATGTCCAATCATCGGAAACCCTCAGACTGCCGCCCTGCAGCTCTCGGGCCTGCCGATCGCAACCCACCGTTGCAGCTCCCCCACTCCACGGCTCATCTTTTAAGACGTTTAGACCTGCCTATCTCGCTACTTTGTGTCTCTTGGATGGCTGTCTGGTTCAACGGCTATCCACAATTGATCAAGTGACTCTATTGCAGTGGAACGGCTACTCTGCACCTAACTCTTTTCTCTCGTCTGCCACTTCCCAGCCAACGGGGTCCCTTCTGGCTGTTGATACCGGAGGAGGACGCTATCCATCTCGCACTTCTCTTGCTAGCTAGTTCGTTGGCAGCTTCAGATTGGCCGGCCGAGCTTGACATGACTAACTACGGTTCGAAGTAGTGCAACGACCATCTCCTTAGCTCAGAATGACTGCTGAGAACGAATCATCCTGCCGGGATTTGGTGGTGATCGGGGGTCAGCCGAGGGCAATGACGAGCTACCTTGGAAGTGTATCGTTGACCTTGGTGGGAGGGGCAAACCAGAGGAGACCACGGAAAACGAAGTAAGGCAAGGCAAGGCAAGGCAAAGCAAAGCAATGCAATGCAAGAACCAAAGCACAGCAAGTGGAATCCACCCTCAGAGAGGGAGAAAGAGCAAAATTTCACAAGAGAAGGGCGATGATCCGCAGTCCATGCTCCAATGGGAGACCCGACGGAGAATTAACAACGCCCGGTTCCACTGCGAAAATGTCAGGCTGATTGATTGCCTTGGAGGGTCCCTCTTTTTTTCCCTCTCCCTGTGTGTGTCCCAGAGTCCCAGAACTCACTGGAATTACCCACTGTGGTAAAAGTGATGCTATCTCGGGACAATGAGGACCCTCTTGGCCCGAGCGTTTGCAGGCTGCAGAGATTGTCGCTGGGATCGCTGGCAGAAACTCTACTTCTCCTACAATGATTTTTCACTATCTTGGAGGGGGAACTAAACTCTAACCTGCTAATAGACTTTGAATCGATACCCAGCCACAAGTACTCAGTGATGCAGCAGCCGAGATAATCGTGAATGACTAGGGATGGGAGGCTAAAGAGCGATCGCACCATCTGCACTCATGGTATGACCTGAACCCTCCCCAAGTCCAAGCGATGGTAACGAGGGCAACCAGTACCGCCCACTTGGACAGTGTCAGTGTCAGTGTCAGTGCCCTCCAAGTCTTTGCCGCGATCGCGATGGCTTCGATTCCAATCAATTGTTATGCTTTCTCCCTCTCGGGCAGGTGGGGCCGTTGCGTAACTCGGAATTCTGATTGCATCGCGAAACCAAAATATTCCTAAGCAAAGTGATTGATGGATGGATGGCTGGATGGCAGTGGAAGTGTAAATGTAGTAACTATCAAAAAGTTGTCGATCCTGCGGAGTCTATCTCCTCTCCCAAACTACTGTTGTACCACGACGTATACTTTCTAGTGCTGCCTGCCATATCGACCCCTCCTCCTCCCTCCGATCATCATCCCTTTTTTGAACTAGATAGTGTAGACTTGTTGACTGCCTAATCAATTGAAAACCGACTACACTGTAGTCCGTCTTGATAGTCTTTCGTAGTCTTCAACACCACTCTGATCTGCTCGCCAGCCACCGAGACAGGCGATATTTTCAAGGCATCTTAGCCCCTCTACGAACCTACTTTCGCCCGACAAGTAAACATAGGAAAATCAAAATTCAAAATATTCGCCCCCGCGGCGGACAGATGTTTTTTTTTTTATCTTTCGCACCTTCGGAGACAAAACATCGTCATATCTGCTGGTGGACATGCGTTGGCCCAATGAGAAAGACGGCTGGCAGCGCGTCGAGGATGAAGCGGTGAAGGGCACAGCGATGGAGATCCACATCGGGCAAGCCGTGGAGGTCAAGCTAAAAACCCTAACGGCACTAAGAAGACGCAGAATCCTCCATCCCAGAAAGCTAGTCCAGCTAATCCCAGCTAATGGACCCACGAACTGCTGTAGCCGCAAGACAGCTGCCCTTCCCTCGCCAATCAGCGTCTTTTCGGCCGCGTAGCTTGCATCCCGTCCACTCGGCAGCTTCTCAACTCCCTTCCTCTTCGTTTGCTTTTTCGTTGCGACTCATTGCTTTTCGGGGACCAGCTGGAGGTCCATGCTGTTTTCCCTTTCGATAAGGATGTGAAAATTTTTCTTGTTGGTCAGGCCATGACGCCGACGCCAATCTGGAGGGGTGGACAATGTTCTGCGCATGAGCCAGCGATCTCAAGTGCTATTAAAGACTCCATCTGGCTCCTCCTCGTCTCCCTCTTCCTCTCTTCCCTTTCTTCCTTTTCAACTTATCCCGCGTCGATCGCGTTGTGAATATTCTATCGTGACCGCATTGCTGGTCCTGTATCACTACTTTTATCCTCTTCCTTTTTTATAGTTCTGTTGTGAATCATCCCAATGTTCAAGCAGTACTCCCACATCTTGTCCCACAAGAGGCGTCGCAGCAGGGGAAGCACCATCAACCAAGTCCTATCGGCCGCTCAGTCTGAGCCTGCATCTGAGGCTGCCACGGTCAGCGATCCTGTCGAAATATGGACGCACTCGCAGTTGCTGCCCGAGGATGACGAGCATCGCAAGGACTGCTTCACCACCCTGACCCCGCGCATTCACAAGTACGACCATGTCGCCCAGCGCGGCAGCGATCGCTTCGTCCAGGACCTGACGGCCGCTCTGAACCTGGATGAGCCCCAGACCAGCTACCTCTCCTCCCCCGTCGGCAACTATGCCAGCTTCCTCTACCCGGAGTGTCTGCCCGAACGTCTTGAGACTGTCGCGTACTTGACTGAACTCGGCAATCTGCATGATGGTATGTGAAACCCCCATTGCCATCTACTAGCATGGCCGAACCCACCTCTGACGTCTTAGGCAAACAACAAGGCAAGAAAACCGATGAATCCGCCGAATCCCCCCGCGTCGCCGCCCGGAAACAACTACTAGAAAAGGCCATGTCGGAGCTGTCGGACAAGGACAAGGATGGCCACGAGATCATCGACTGCTACCGCAGTAACTGGCTGGTCACCCCGGAGGTTCCCACGGCCGAGAACTGCGCCAACCTCGACGACTATGTCGCCCGGAGACGCCTCAATGCGGGCATTGAGTAAGTCACCTTTTCAATCGTGATGTTTGAATCATGAGATGCTAACGTGGATGTCAGCGTCTACTGGACCCTCATGGGCTTCGCGCATGGCACTCGTCTTGGTAAAGAAGACCAGGCGGTGGTACGCGACGCATTGGATGCCGCCGAGCGCACCATGTTCTTCACCAACGACTACTACAGCTGGCCCAAGGAGAAGCGCATCTCTAAGAAGCGCCCCGTTGCCAACGTGATTCTTTTCCTCATGGAACACCAGAACATGTCCGAGGAAGACGCCGTCGCCAAGGCGAAGCAGCTGATCATCGACAACGAGCACGAGTTTGTCCGCCGTCGCGAGGCGCTCTACCAGGCCAACTCGGACCTGGCACCTCAACTCCGCAAATGGATGGAGGTGCTGGGCGCCTCCCTGGCTGGTATCCACTACTGGTGCAAGAATGCTCCGCGCTACGCAGTCCCCGAAACTGCCGAGGAGAGTGAAGAGGAGGAGTCGTCATCCGAGGAAGATGGCTCCGATGAGGAAGAATCTTCCTCTGACGAAGACACCGAAGACGACGAGGAAGAAGAAGAGGAAGAAAAGGCTGCCCCCGTTGAGGTGGTGCCGGAACCCGAAGAGAGTGAAGAACCCGTGGAGGTGGCTGTCTGGACCCCCCTGGTCACCGAGGAGGAAACCCCCGACGTGCATCTGGATACCTCCGCCCTGCTGGCCCCCAGCAGCTACGCCCGCTCGATCTCCCGCAGCACCCTGCACAGCGACCTGCTTACTTCCCTGAATGCCTGGCTGCAGGTTCCCGCCCGCCCGTTGGCCTTCATTCGCCAGGTTATTACCGAGCTGCAGGATTCGACCGGCATGCTGGCCGACGTGCAGGACCAGGCCGCCCTGCGCGACCAGCGCACCCCGGCCCACCTGGTGTACGGACCCGCGCAGTGCATGAACAGTGCGGCGTACTTGTTTGTGCGGGCCGCCCGCATCGTGACCAGCCTCAACTGCCCCGGCATGCTGGATGGGCTGCTGCAGGAACTGGAGGCACACTTTGTCGGCCAGTCGTGGGAGCTGAACTGGCGCTTTTCGACCCACTGCCCCGGTGAGACCGAGTATCTGGCCATGGTGGACCAGAAGGCCGGCGCCAGCTTCCGTCTGCTGACACGCCTCATGCAGGCTGCCAGCATGGGCGGTGCTACCCTGGACCTGGAGCCCTTCACCAAGGTGCTGGGTCGCCTGTCGCAGATCCGCCACGAGTATCTGGGTCTGCTGGAGTCCGCCACTAGCGACCGGTCGTTTGGCGAGGACCTGGACCAGGCCAAGGTGACGTACCCCATCGTCCGGGCCTGCAACTTGGACCCTGCTGGTCGGGCGGTTATCTTTGGCATCTTCCGTCAGAAGCCGGCCGGCACAGTGCTGCCCATTGAGAGCAAGCGGCAGATCGTGTCGCTGGTGCAGCAGACGGGGGCCCTGCAGGCCACCTACGACCTGATCCGTCAGCTGGGCCGTGAGGCCATGAACACGCTGAGCGAGCTGGAGACGGCGGCGGAGGAGCTGAACCCGTCGTTGCGCGCGGTGGTGAAGTCGCTGGCTGAGGTGCCGGCACCGGATCACCTGTAAAAAAAATTTGATACCTTTGATGGAGATGATGCGTGGTGGTTGATATGATGATGATGACGATGACGACGATGGCACTCCTTGTTTCTCTAATGTCTACATGTCTACTTTCCTTTGGCGTTTTCTGTGATGATGATTTATGAGACTTTCCTTGATGTACGGCTATGAGATGATATGATTAATGACGATTATATTCCAGCACTCAGATGTTGTCAGTCAACGAGTAGAGAGGATCCTATTTTCAGTAAACAGTACTAAAGTTACAACATAAACATCATGAATTACAACGCGATCAACACCGACTTCAGCTCGGTCCAGTAGTCTGTGGCATACCGACTCAGCTCTCGTCCCTCTCCACTGCCCTTCCAGCCCCCAAATGGCATGTCAAACGCCATGGTCGGACTGGTGCAGTTGACCCCCACGGTACCCGCCTCGAATTTCTTGGCGGCTCGCAGCGCTCGCGAGATATCCCGAGTGTAGACACTAGCGTAGAGTCCGTACTCGGAGTCGTTGGCGCGTGCCATGACGTCTTCCTCGTCGGTGAAGGTGTTGACGGCCACCACAGGACCAAAGATCTCCTCCTTCATCAGGCGCGACTCCTCCGGCACATCCTTCAGGATGGTCGGCTGCACAAAGTAACCTTTGTCGCCCTCGCGCGCACCACCCAAGTACACCGAGATACCCTCCTGCTTCGCCAGATCCAGATAGCCCTGTACGCGCGCAAATTGGACAGCATCAGCCTGCGGGCCGCGCGCGGTGCCCGGAATGAGCGGGTGACCACTCTTGCCCATCTCCGTCATGGTGGTCTTGAGCTGCTCAAGGAACTGAGAGGCAATGGCCTCGTGTACATAGACGCGCGAGCTGGCAACGCAGACCTGGCCGGAGTTGGTGAGGATGGACATGGCGGCAGCCGGCACGGCCTTGCTCAGATCGGCATCATCCCAGATCACCAGCGGGGACTTGCCGCCCAGCTCGAGCGTGACGCTCTTGAGGTTCGATTCGGCGGCCATCTTCTGGATGGCGCGACCCGTGGCAGTTGAGCCGGTGAAGGAGATCTTGCGGATCTCCATGTGACGGGCGATGGCCTCACCACAGGGGCGACCGAATCCGCTGAGCATATTGAAGACACCCGGGGGAAAGCCGGCTTCCTGGGCACAGCGAGCAGCCACCAGGCAACTCAGAGGGGCCTTTTCGGAAGACTTGATGACGATGGTGTTGCCGGTGACCAGGGCTGCGGCAGCCTTGAAGATCATGGTCACCACGGGGCCGTTCCAGGGGACAATAGCACCGCACACGCCAAAGGGTTGGCGCAAGCTGACATTCACGAAGCCAGGGGTGTTCAGGGAGGATTCGCCGGTGATATCTAGGGCCTTAGCGGCATATACCCGCACGAACTGGGTCATGAAACGACCGAAGTCTGGATTTTGGTAAAGAGTTAGGCATGTCTGTACAATAGGGAGGACGAGGGAATGAGCTTACGGTCACTGTAAGCGGGCTTGCCCATGCAAATGGCATCAAGATAGGAGATCTCATCAGCGCATGCCTCCAAACGATCGGCCCATTTCTCGAGCAAGTGGGCTCGCTGCAGGGCTCCTGTTTCCGACCAGGAAGGGAAGGCAGCTTTGGCGGCCGCAACGGCGCGGTCAACGTCCTCGGGACCGGCTTCATAGACCGAGGCACTGAGCTCCTCGGTAGCCGGGTTGTACAGGTCGAACTTGGACCCGGAGAGGGAGGGGACAAACTCGCCGTTAATGAAGAGGCGAGTCTCAATGTTCTCCCGCTGTCCGGGATGTTGGGGGATAGATTGAGACATGATGAGAACGACTGAATCGAGGAGAGTGAGATTAGAGGGTTGTGAGGATTGATAGTCAGGATCAAGAGAGACATGGGTGACGGGCTTCATATAAGGAAATCAATGGATATTAGGCCACCTGCAGCAATGAGGGGTTGTAATGGCTCGGTCTCAACACTAATGCAGTGGTGTAACCGATCCCTCCTATGAGAGAAACCCAGAGCGAAATCTCATCCCCGACGATCCTCACCCGTGGCTCCATGAATAACGAGCTCTGACATTCCGGATGCTCTTGGATGCCGTCATGGGCGGAGGGTTGTTTGACTTTCTTTGACAGAGCTTGACAGGGGCGATGCTACTGCTGACAGCCATGGCCCCGCAGGCTAACTAGTCACTAGTAACCAGTCGTAATTCCGCATGCGGGTTTAAGTTTCAAACAGACGAAAATCTCGGCCCCAAGCCCCAGTATGCTGACGTTCTGGATGTATCTATGGCCTGGCTCGTTTCAAGTGGGGCGCTGAGGGCTGAAGGAAGTTGTTCGGTGGAAATGGTATACTATAGTATATTCCTCGATGTGGGACTGAAACATAGACGGAATTACGATGGACTTCATTGTTCACAAGGAGGCACGGAATTTGTGCATCAAGGTCGCACGACCCAGCGGACATGAGAATCGCCTCCTGAGCATGTAGAGGAATGACAACCTGTATGATGTCTCCTTGCGTTAGGGTCATCATGATCATTGCTGAATGTCATCCTGTCGTCCCCTCGACATGAATGGTGGAGATAAGATCGGATACCGGAGTTATCGTATCCGGGGATAATCGATTCTGTCTCCGGTTATTCCATCAGGCTATAATATGGAGAGTTAAGAGATGAATGTCGATGAGGTGTAAATGCTGCAGTGAGGAGACAGGGCTTGTATGCAGCCATCGTTGCTTCGTCGTTGCCGATTATTAACCATCAATATTTTAAGGGTCCATCACTGCGGAATTCCCCTATTAGGCTAGTGGAGATCACCTTCCCGTTACGGAAATATGTCCCGTGTAAACAAACAGTCCAAATGCCACAAACAAATGTTGACAAACGTGACAAACTTAGACAAACATAGCAAACCGGATAAACCCACTCCCATACAAGATAATATGGAAATATATCAAGGGGAATAGATGGGGGAAAGAGACCTACAAAAGGACCCCCGACATCCTCCTGAAATTCCAATCGAAACTTCTCTCGCGATGCATCTTCTACTAAACCTATTATACTTTACTTACAGTTATGGCTGGCACACTGCCATCAGTCCTGCAGACCTTGCTGGGTGATTCACACTATTTCACCCCCCAGAGATCTTCTGTCTGCCACCATCACCACCATCACCAGCATGACATCGCCTCCATCGAATCCATGGAGTCATGGGCCCAGTTCCGTCTTATGAAACAGCTGCTCTGTGTTAGACATCCTCGACAACCTCTTTTACCCTCCTTACTCCAGGGGATCGATCAGGTTCTGCTGGAAGAGCGTGCCAATCGCCTTCTTATTGACGCTGCTTCCATTCCAGCCCTTCCAACTCCATCATCATCGACACCATCAGAGCCTTTCCCTGCCACACTCCACCTATGGCAAGGGGACATTACCACCTTGGATGGAGTCACCGCCATCACCAATCCGGCCAATGAGCAAATGCTGGGATGTTTCCAGCCGGCCCATCGATGCCTGGATAATGTCATCCACACCTGGGCAGGTCCCCGCTTGCGCGAAGAATGTTTCCAACAGATGGCTCAAGGTCAGCGCATTTTGCCTGTCGGCCAGGCTCGTGCCACCAAAGGCTACTGCCTGCCCGCCCCCTATGTGATTCACACCGTGGGCCCTCAGCTGGATGCCGAACAGCCTGTGCCTACCACGCACCAACGACAACAGCTGCAGCAATGCTACGAGGCCGTCCTGGACGTCGCAGAAGCCCTGCCCGCATCGGACCCTCAGGGTAAGACCATCGCTCTCTGTGGTATCTCGACCGGACTGTTTGCTTTCCCCGTGGAGGAGGCTGCATCTATTGCCGTTAGATCGGTACTCGACTGGCTGCGGCGTCGTCAGCACACCTCCATCACCAACATCATCTTCAACACTTTCACCGACACCGACACGGCCATCTACCAACAGACACTCAAGGAACTGCACTACCCAGCTCCCCCCCTCGTGCCACCTCCCCAGGCCCGTGGATCTTCGCTTGACCAAGCCAAAGCTTGGCTGGCTGCTGCCGATACCATTATTATCAGCTGCGGAGCCGGCATCTCGGCAGCCACCGGACTCGACTATACCTCGACCACTCTGTTCGATCGCCACTTCCCGTCATTCAAGCAATACCAGCTGCGACGGCTCTATGACACCTTTGGCCGTACCAACCGCGATTGGCCATCCGAGAGCGTCCGGTGGGGATTCTACTTCTCCCATTTAGCCATGGTGCGTCGCTGGCCCCGCTCGTCCCTCTATACCTCCCTGTTAGAATGGCTGGCATCGCGTTTCTCACCCGATCGGGTTCACGTACGCACCTCCAATGCAGATGGACTGTTTGTAGCCCATGGATTGCCTGAAGCGCAACTCTCCACCCCCCAGGGCCAGTATGCCTTCTTGCAATGTCTAGAAAATTGCCGCTCGGATGCCGTCTTCCCATCTGCCCCCTACCTTGACGCTGTCCTGCCGCATCTGGATCCACACACCCAGGCCGTAACTGCGCAGGACAAGATTCCGACATGCCCCTTCTGTGGTGGCGCTATGTCGATTTGTGTTCGGGCAGGAAACTGGTTCAACGAGCGACCCTTCGCTCCCGGCGAAACGCGATGGCACCAGTTCCGTGAGGCCTTCCTCATGGATTTGACACGAAACGTAGTCATTCTTGAGCTGGGAGTCGGCCTCTCCACACCAGGGGTGCTGCGGTGGGATAATGAGGAGCTAGTCGAGCAGGGCGATGGACGTGTACGACTGGTGCGCGCGGGCTTGGGCGACGCTGTGCAGGTTCCTGGGGAGTTAGCTGCTGCGCAGCTGGCCATCAGCATAGAAGGGGACTTGCGGGATGTGGTTCGGGCCATCGTGGATCCGTAGACTGGTCAGTTGATACGTAAATATGATATTTCCACCCTGCTGAATCGGTCTCTCGCCGAATTTGAGTACTGTATGTGCTTGACCTGGTATATGCAGCGATGACCTAAATACTTCGTAGCTCGTGTTGGAAAAGTATGTGAGTTTTGCGGGATTGCAAGATTTAAAGGCGTTGGGGCCATGTTTTATTTCAGACGGTGAAGCACTTGCTCAGTTAGCGTCTTACATAGAGGGCTCTATCAGCAATGAGAAACGGCAATTGATTTGACTGTATCCTGTTTCGGGTACGGAAGTTCATTACTTGGCTACCTCATTGAGTTTCTACTATATGTAATTCCTGACCTATGCAATGAACCTCGTTAGATAAGAATAAACACTGCCTAGGAAGTGTCGTCAAAGGCAATTCGTTCCAGCTCAGATTAGACTCATCGACCCATCTGCATCAGACAAAATGTGGCTGTCGATGATTGGCTTTTGGCGCAACTTTCCGAGGAGCAATTATTGAGACCAGATCGACGCTGCGCTTCCCGATTAGGCCTTGGAAATAGACATCCGTTCGAACGGCGGCGTATGAGAAACACATGAGAGTTAACAACACCCGCTAAACCTCTACTCATGCAAGCCCTCAATTATTGACACCCTCCACTGTTGGCACGATGCAGGATTACGAGAAATATGAGCCGTGTACTGACTAGGAACAATGGGCAGTGATACTTACACTACCCTGTAGTCGGGAATGTCGCCAGTATAAATCTATGGGCAGACTCTGCATGATGATTGAAGACCTCGGGGCAGTGTGTGCTCATCTCAACCTCCAGGCGCGCCATGCCTCGCTACAGCCAGTGGTACACACCCCTTGTTTTGGGCCTGCTCTACAGCGGCCTAGCAGGGGCACTCTCTCACCATGCCCCAAGAGAGATTGACCGAGAAGTCCTCAAATTTCAGGTACCGAGCCTGGTAACCGCGGACTCCCTGCACAACGTCCATTTGGACTTTGTGGACAGCAGCTTTGAAGGGCATATCAAATTGCTTTACGGCGACTGTCAAACCGGTCTTGGACATCATGAAATTGGCCACATTGTCATCGAGCGTGACGCTCATCCGGAGCGCTTCGTTTGGATCATACCGGCCGATGCGCCCCATCTTCACTGCCTCCACGCCGTTTCCGGATCGACCCTGCTCGCTCGTTCTGATCCCATCCCGATTGCCACCCGCTTGGCTCGTCGGGAAAGCATCGCCAATGTGTCTGATATGATGGGCCCTTGGTTTGACGGCGTTGCGTACATGCAAGGCAAGGAACCCGGCAAGGCCGTGGTGTCGGCAGCCAAGAACTCCTCCGTGGCCATCCTCGGCGGTGGAATCTCCGGACTCATGACGAGTCTGCTGCTCAACTCTGTCGGCATGACCAATTGGCATATTGTGGAGTCCACCCATCGGTTGGGTGGCCGCATTCGCACCCATTATATGAACAATTCGCGGCCCGATCAGTACCAATACCAGGAGTTGGGGCCTATGCGCTTTCCCATAAACATCACCTACGCCGATACCAACGAGACGCTCCAAATTCAGGACATGCGGCTGGTCCTCCAGTTGGCCGATGTTCTCAATGAGCTTAATGCCGATGCTAATCCAGAGCTGCGAGTCAACTTTATTCCCTGGATCCAGAATAATCCTAATGTCCCAGCAGACACTGGCGGTGTTCGCCTGCCAGATGGCCGAATCCCCACTGTAGCCCAGGTTGCCGCCAACTCGTCGCTGGCATACACGCCGCCCCCCGCCAACGCCAGTGCGGTTGCGGACGCCAAAGCTCGGTACATGGAGTACGCCCAGACAGACAAGATCAGTAAGATCCGGGAGGTTGCTCGCAACATGTACCGCGCACACAAAGCGGCGTTGGAAGATGGGTTCTACCACTGGTCGGAGGCCGCATATATGCGGTACGCGCTGGGGGAGGATGCGGATGTCGTGGACCTCGCCGCTGGCGCGTCCAACAATCCCCTTTGGGATGGATTTTACGATGATGTCTACTTTGCGGCTACTGAATGGCGTACCATCGACCAGGGGGTGGAATCTCTGGCGCGAGCATTTTTACCGCACGTCACAGACAAAGCCACCCTCGGGCGGGTGGTGGCCGGGCTCTCGTACAATGAGAGCTCGGGCAAGATTGCCTACACCTGGCGCGACTCTCCCCTGCAGATCACCCCTGAGCGCAGCGAGGAATATGACTATGCCGTCGTGGCTGCGCCCTTTACCAAGGTGCGCATGTGGGATTTGCCGCGATACTCGTCGATTTTGAGCCGGGCCATCTCCGAGACAAGTTATCAACCCTCCTGCAAGCTCGCTTTGCTGTACGAAACCCGCTTCTGGGAGCACCAAGAACAGCCCATCTTCGGGGGCTGCGGCGAGGTGGACATTCCCGGGGTGCAATATGTATGCTATCCATCATTCAATCTGAATGGCACCGGCCCCGCGGCGGTTCTTGGGGCATATGCCGTCGGAAGCCCGGCGCGGAGTGTACAGGCGTTGAAACCTGAGGACTATGTGGCACTGGCACGGCGCAGCATGGTGGAGATCCATGGAGAGATTGCAGAGGAGCAATACACGGGTATGATGGTCTATTTTATGTCTTTAGTCCAATTGAAGCTGATTGTCTCCATAGGAGTTTCCCATGTTCACTGCTGGGAAACTGATGAACACCAGAACGGCGCATGGACACACCCCCTCGTTGGGCAGCAAGAGATTTTCCTGCCTGCCTACTACCAGACCGAGTTCCAGACGATATTTATTGGCGAGCATACCTCGTACACCCATGGCTGGATTGCCGCGGCTGTGGACTCCGCCGTGCGCGGCACTACCCAACTATTGCTAGATCTGGGACTGGTGGATGAGGCCAAGGCAATTGTACATGAGTGGATGGGTCGATGGATTGAATTGTAATTTGTAAGGATTGTAACATATACAGGAGCTCTTAAGTGTACAATTATGAGAGGATAGCTTTCCTATCTGCAAGTCCAGGCAAATTGGTTAGTGTCTGTGCTCGGATGATAGCAAACCGGGCGTCTCGGACAGCACCGAACAGCCGAAGGTGCCTCCGAAATGCACGGTCATGCCCCGAAGGAGCTGTTGTAGATCCCCCACTTCCCGACTACCAACGCTGTAATCAACATGATGGCCATGTGAGACGAGATTGGAGGGGGCCTGTATTCGTAGCATCCGGTTTGCCTAGCTATGGGGGATTGTAGTCAGATGCGAGATGATATGTTTGTGAGGGAACATCAAGAATCGTATCGCCTGGGCATTGCATATTCTGCGGATACGAACGATAAGAACATTACTAGCGAACAAAGCACATCCTTTGATTCGAAACTTATGTACAAAACCATTCGTCCCCCTCACTACGGCCCTCCAAGCTGCCCCTGGCTTCGAGTCCGTTGCTGGCTGATATACCGTCTCCACTGAATCCAAGTGAGCAAGACTGCACTTTCGAAAGAGCAATGGGAAGAAGCGAGTACTGACCATCGGATTGAAAAAGTAGACTGGAATCCCCAAGAGCAGAATGCCACCTACTACCCCGGCCAGAATCCCCATGGCTGCCGGATAACTATACTTGGCCACCATCGGATTCAAGCCATAGCTGACTCCAAATCCAATGATATTTTTCGTCCCCACGACCGTCACCAACGCTGGACCCGGATTCTTTTCCCATGCCTCGGTGGCAAACGATGTCGTGCGAATGAGTGTCGAGACGAAGGCTACCTGGTAGAGTGTCCAGCCCATGAACGGCCCACCCCAAGTGGCATTGCCACTAGCGGTGAACCCATACAAAATCAACGAGGCTACTGCCAAGAGCCCGGGGAAGATCAATAAGAGAAGATGGTGTTCGGGCTTATGAACACCTCCGGCGCGCCGGGCCAACCAGACAATGACACGGTCGCCCAAGATCCCGGCGTAGAGCATGCCGCCCAGCCCGCCAAATACACCCCCTAAGTTGATGAGGCCAATGCTGGCGGCGCTCCAGCCGTAATTATACTGCAAGACCGTGTCATAGGTAAGAGAGACACCGACGGATCCGCCTAGAATGACAGCGGAGAGAAGTGTGGCATAGATAATGCCGGGCGAGCTGAAGGTCTCCAGCATCTGCCACCAGGTGAGCAGAACGTTGCGTATCGGATGAGGGCAGGGGCGTGGCCAAGCGTTAAGCATCTGGCGGTAGGTCTTCTTGGGAGGAGTGTCGCCACCAAGGTCCGCGTAGAAGCGACCCTCTTCACTAGCCAGGTATTCTTGGGTTTCTGGGACAGTTAGGACTCGGGTCACCCCATATTGGTCGGTGACGACGGCATTGTTGCCCAGGAAGATCGGTCGACGCTGGAACCGCGTTTCGAAGCAGACAAACACCACTAGGACGAGCCCAACGGCAACGGTTATAACAAAAACCCAGTAAAACCAGCGCCAGCCCAGCGCTGCCACTTCGTACGAACTGGCTAGCGTCAGAAGACTCGTCACGATGTTTTGAGTTGCCCAGTAGATGCCGTAAATCGTGCCGCGCTGGTGGATAAAGGTCACCTCTGCCAACATCAAGGGAAGAAGCTATTGTAGGTTAGATCAGCAACAAAAGAAAACAGAAGTACGACTGCCACACCGATTCGGTCGCTCCTGTCGCGAAACCTAATAAGACACGCAACCCGAAATGCTGGGCCCAGTTCTGCGACAAGGCACAACCAATCAACGAGCCCAGCAGAACGGTGTTGGCAATGAGCATCACTGGTCGACGCCCACAAACAAGGGCTAGCGGCAGGATTATGTAGTTCCCTGACGTCGGTAAGTTGCTGGTGGTAACAGAACTGGGAAAGATACCTTACCAATTCCCACAAACAGTGAAGGGAAAGTGGAGAGCCAGACAACCTGGTTGGTGCTGTGACCTTCTGCGCCATACATTTGAAAGAATACATCCAGGACTGAACCCAGACCTCCAATGACGGAGAGTGACATGATAGCTGGGGAAATAAGCTTGACGTTCGTAATTGAAGAAAGAAAGACTCACAGAACCAACAGCAGCACACTACGATGCCTGCCTTTTCCCACAGCGCAAAGTTCAAGGGGTCATTGGGATCGTCACTTGGTACCGGGAGACGCTTAATGCGACCGGCCTCGTCCACCAGAACCTGGTCAGCATGCTCGATGCAGTCGACGGCAATCTTCTTGTCGGCCATGCTGCTAGACACTCCTGCTTGAATAACAAGCCGCTGCATCGCAGCGTGCTCTGGAGGGCTTTATAAAATCGCAGTCCATGTCCACTCCCCGAGCAGACTAAGCTTGATCTGGGGAATGCGGGGGAAGATCTGGGGAATCCAGGACACGAGGCGGCGCCGAGGACATCAGCCCCGAAAGCATTAAATGCCGCCGAGCAGATAGTGTCCCATCGCTGGCATTGTTCGGTGGAACACTCCACACGAAGAGATCCCGTCCAGGGTATGGAGCAGATAAATATCATTGGAGACCCACTGCCAGAGGTGTATGTTAGCCTGCCATGATCAGTGAAGATCTGGGTGGTATAATGGTTCAAGACTTGAGGAGTGATTCGGGGCTGGGCCGTCACGCTCGGACGCTCGGGGCGCCCCGAGAGCTCTAGAATGGCCGAGGGAGATAAGGACACATTCACATCACGCCTACACAACGGGATGAATGTGGTTTAAAGATTCTGAGCTATAAGGTCCATAGAGCAGCAATTTCTATGTACTTCAAAAATTGTTCTGCTGGTCTGCTGTCCTGCATCTGAAACCCCTCTCCCCGCCGTACCCATCCTCATCACTCAAGCTGTCCGGAAGTAATTTACTCCTCGGGCACAAGCAACCGATCGATATCAGGACCTACCCGGAAGATATTAGTTAGCGGCATCTCTGCCCATCTTCTACGCGACGAGACATACCGTATTCCTCCTCATAGGCGCTGAAGGTGATGATATTGTCATCGCCGCTCTCTAGTTGGGCGTTCAGCACCGACGTGGCCGGCGTGTTTCCATTATCGGACGGCAGGAATGCCAAAATCTGCGACTTGCCGTTCACTGTGACGGTGGCGTAGCGCTGGGTAGAATCCCCGTTCTCATACCGCACCTGAATGGTGGTTGTGGTCGACGCGTCACTGGAGATGTTACGCATCTCAAGAGTCCCATTGTCGGACCCTCCAATCCAGCCAACAGACTCGTCGCCCGAGCACCCGCTGCACGAGATAACCTTCGCTCCGTTGGACAGGACGTTGGTGGATGCTTCAGCTTCGGGATCGGTTTCGTCGCCCCCGGATGACCAGGAGCCATCTGTGGAGGGGATCCAGTTGGAGCTATCAATCTGTCGGTCGCTGTTAGTGGAATAAATCAATAGGTTGCTTCTCATGAGGATCTGACCAAGGTCGCGTTGGTTCCACTCAATGTCAAGGGTAGCCAGATGTATGTCGAAGCCATCAGATTCGATGAGACCCAGCGGTCACCCATGTACCTGCTGTCGTCAGTACAAGAGTGTACTCACTTCCCCAGCCATGCTCACATCACGCTCTTCCCAACCTGCATCACAAAGGTGGTCTGGGAGTCATAGGTGTCCGTCCCCGCCGTTGCAAAGTCACTCCAATCACTCCATGTGCCATTGAGGTCTGTGGAAGTGGTGTACTTGTTATCGTTGGCAGCTGAATGAGATGTCAGTAGTCACACAGGATCCTATTGTTTCCGGATTCCACGTACACCATCCTAAACATCGTCAGTGAGGCTATCACGAGAGGGAATCACGAGATATCTAACCAGTCAATTGCGAACCGAACATGAAATAGACCCCATCCTGCTTATAGATGGCCGGTGCCTCGTAATGCTCCGGGAACAGGTGAGTAGTATAAGTTACGTTGAGGTAGTCGTCAGTCAATCTGTCAATCCGCAAACCGTTCGGACGCTGTGAGGTTAGCTTATTTTTGCGTACCGGAATATCTGGTGCTCGGCTTACATCCTCAGAAAGCAAATAGGCCGTTCCGTTGTCATCTTTGTACAGACCGATATCGCGCGACTGATGGCCCAGCGGCTGGAACGAACCACTAAATCCCGATATGAGTTTGTCTCCTGTGGTACGACAACGGGCCGAATGCTCACAGATAATCGTACTGTCCGCAGACGCTTGAGGAGGTGGCTACCCCCGTTTTCGCCTCGCCATAGGAGCTATCGTCAATGTGCATCCACATCACATACTTGGAGGTGTCATCGTTGTAGATGATCTTGGGCCGCTCCACGACACGGTCGGGGCCCAGGTCTCCACTGCTCTGCAAGGAGAGCAATTCACCCTCAAACGTCCACTCGACCAAGTTCTAGAAAGCATCGTCAGACACGTGTGCATGCTACAAGTTATCCAATCGGAGATGACGCACAGTGCTGGAGTAACAGTTGATGGACTGGAAGGCGCTTCCGTTCAGGTGGTTCTCTCCGGCCCAGTAGTACGTGCCGTCCACTTCAATAATGCCTGAAAATCACAGAATGAGAGATGTCCGACCGAATATTTTGAGTCTGCATCTGGATTTATGAAGCACCTACCACCTCCATGAGCTTGAATATGCTGGTTTGTCCCCGCGGCAGTCCATGTCGCTCCCGGAACCTGCCCCTATTAGTTCTCCGAGGTCTAACTACAGCAGGACAGGCACACACAATCTGTAACGATGCAGTCGCAACATTGGCGATTGCCACGGAAGCAAGAAGGACCTGCGCCAACATGATGCTAAGAGTCGATATCAGGCAAGAAGCAGTATACAAAGGTGAAAAGGTATCGCACCGCCAGGGGCAAGCAGGTCAGGAAGTGACTAGGAATATGTACATGATGCGGATGAGGGGATTGAGTGGATCGGGTGATTGGGGGAGAAATCCCCTGCCCGTTATTATATTGCTGACGGTGCCACCTCAACCGTGTCTCATATATCTTCAGGGATTCTGGCTGGCTTTGCTGCAGGATCTGCATTCTTTTTGGGATTTGCTCCGGTGGAGGTTGAAACCCCGCCCGTGAGTCCGATGATCTTTTCCGAGTCCGATTCTTTCCCACCAGCTGCAAGGAACAGGCCACTTCTCCATCCACTCTACTGTTGACCTTAAAGATCGCTCTCTCAATTCTGGTCGCGGTTCTGTTGATGCAATTTGCAAGCCAGAACCCCACCGATGTGACTGTGGACGGAGTACAAGCGTTGACAGCCCAAACAAGTCCGCTTTTAGGGTGACATTGTTCAACAAGCCCCCCACCTCCCTCCAATTGGTTTCCAATCTACATCTGCGGAATTGGGAAGATAATACTGGCGAGCTCGGTGATCTCCTCAACACCAAAACTTTTGAGGCTTCGAAGAATTTCGTCGATCATGGTGGAGGATAGCCCTCTCTTATCGCGAGAGTAGATGTCAATGCCGGCTGGGGTAAAGATAGTTTTGGCAAAATAGGTGACCATCCATTGATTGTCTTCTTCCAGTGTCTGGCCAAAGCCCAGGCATTCCCAGTGCGAGCTCGCGACCATCAGCCAACCCCTGCCGCGCCAATCCCAGGCCCCTTGGTTCCCCGGAGTCGGGGTGTCCACACCATGAACCGACTTGATCTTCTCTGACCCGATGACCTGATATCGGACCAGGTCGTCAATACTGACCATACCGGAGGAATCCGGCGGAAGCAACTGATAAGTGATGTTGACATTGCACTTGCCCTTCCAGAGCGGCAGACTGGAGTGTGTGACATGCCAGGTGCCAAGCAGGAAGTCATTGGTCGGAGGCACACACTTACAACCCCGATTGGCATAAATTTTAGGGAGCCCGATAATGAGGGAGGAAGCCATGGTTGGGATCAATGTCGCGTGGGGTTCGCGATCATGAGATGACGGTGGAAAAGAAAAAGGGGGGCTGGGCTGATTGATGAGGCAAATCCCAATCCATCCCGCAAATTGCTTACTTAGCCGTACAGCATGCCATTCATCAGTATGATATGATATACTATTTCTTCACCTCTCGCGGTCTAATGGATCAGCTACTAAACTGAAGCTCCCACTCTGGTGTAGAGGGCTTTATACAACCATATCAGATTGGGTATTCAAGACATTATCACGGCCACTGCATGCAATAACTTCCCACAGAAAACATGCCCTTCATGATTCTCGGAATTATCGCTTCAAGTAAAATTATCCCGCCAGCTGCGCAGCTGTTGCCGGCATTACAGAGCCTCCACCAGTCAACTGCTTGGTTGTCCCGTTTAACCATCGGTTTGTGGCTGCGCTCGAGTCATAATACAAGGTGTACCCAGCACTGTACACATTGCTCAACGTCCGGTCCGAGTCAGTGAAATTGTTGAGCACTGTGTCTTTGGTCAACGTCCATGTGGATGTCACATCCAGTGAGACAGCAAAGGTCGAAGTGCCATAGCCCGAGTATGCTGTACCTGTCCACGAGGAGTATTCCGTCAGCGACCAGCTGATACTGCTGCCATTGTACGCCACAAGGTCTCCCTCCAGATCAGATTCGGATATTGTGACAGTTGCTTCAGCAGCGGCTGTAGAATCCGCGAAATAGCTAAAATCCTGTGTAACCTGAGAGTAATTGGCGACGACCAAGATGCCCGACGTGGTGCTGATGGATGTACTTGTCAAATGAGAGCTGGCGATAACATTGCCGAACCAAAGCGCTGCCGCCGCCTCAGGGAGAACCGTCAGGCGAGAGTTGGTGAAGTTGATCTCCGAGCCAGACCCCCGTGTCCCAGATGAAAAGACCACTGCTCCCGCCAGCAGGCCTGCAGTAAGATCGGAATCGTAGATGTCAATCTGGGCGGTATCTAAGAAGGCAACGGGAGCCTGCTCGGCATACCCCACGATGTTCTCGGCATAGACGGTGCCCTGACCGTAGATGATGGCGCTCCCAATGCCCGCCGTATGTGCAACGGAGTTGTACACATACACGTAGCCTTGGGGACTGTCCCCGGCAAACGACGAAGATCGATAAGCCCCGGAGTAGTGCTCTAGATTTCGGCCGACAATGGTACCGTAGCCTGCTGCATACAGGCCATGCGAGACTGGACCGGAGCTGTACAGGCTCGAGTCTGAGATGGAAACATAAGTATTATTTCCATAGGAATAGACATTGGCTGCCCCGTTGTGCACTGTCACGTTAACGTGGTCAAAATTTGCCACAGACTCGTTGGCCACATTAACAGCTGCGTTCAGGCCAAAGAAACTGGACTGGTAGAGATCACTGGAGTACCCGTGCTTAACAATGGTGGAGTAGGAGACATTCACGACCGATCCTTCGGTGATAACGAGGACACTGGTATCATTGGCAGAGACTGCAAGCGTTTCATGCTCGATAGTACCAGTTTTATCAGAGTATTCATAAGCCCCCACGATAGCATTGACTTGATAGGTAGTCGGGGTGTAGTCCCAATTCGCCGTCAATGCATCATCAGCTGCATCGGCGGTGAGAGCAGCAAAGTCGCTGGAATCGTGGAGGGTAACCGTGGCCGTGCCGAGAGCAGCAAGGAGAAGAAGAGATAGCATTTCGAATGCAAATGACTAGCTGGATTGGAGAGTGATGCGCTGGATCGACTATTCCACGAGGGGGCGTACCCAGATTATTATAGGAAGTCCCAGACAGCTGCTGCCAATAAATTCATGTTCAAAGCTTAGCCTTGCAAGCACTTTTTGCACGACTTATAAAGAGAGCTGCCGCGTCATCCCTTCATTACAAGCACCATGATTGGTTATGATTGATCGGGTTTGTGAAAAGAGTCTCGAGGATGGGTACAGACAGGGCCGCGTCTCCATTGTCGGCTCCACATCCCAATCACTTTAATCAAGCTTAATTGCTCGACAGCCGACATTGATCAGGACAATAAGGATAGTGGAAAATCAATATGACCTAAACTTGCACATGAGCTATGCCCACTCAAAGCTTATATGACAAGCATAAAACAGAAAGTCTCCCGTTTTGGGGACGTGTAAAGACGTCTTCATTAAATCTCTTGCAGGGGGGAAGGAACACTCCGAATTTCATTCGCAAAAAGCTGCCGTGGGGCCGATGGATATATTGGTCAAGTAGAACCATTTGCAGGGATTTCTACCCCAGATACCGATAGCTTAGCAGGATGTACTGCAAGTTAGGGAGCCATGTGAGCAAGAGCTGGGGTCCTTGGGCAAACGTTAAGCAAGCAGGAAAGTGTATTAACCACATCCACTTCTCCACATTATTCCCCCACATTTTCAAAGTGGGCACTTCCACAGGGTCTTTCATTTGATGCATCACACGTGGATGGTGCAAGTGATTCCTAATTACCTGGGGGAGAATCCCGAAGCACATGAATGGACCACGTCCCGACTTGATATTGCATTTGCCAAACAATGGGAATATTGCACGCAGAATGCCCATATAAGCCGCCATCGCAGGTCTCAAGAACATGACTGGCAGTCTGTGGAACAGTTAGTCATTCGAATCCACAAGACCAGAATCTGCATCCTGCCTTCTTTTACCCTTATCATGCCTCCTCAGCCGTGGGGTATCCTCATAGTAGGAACCCTTCATCTGCTGGCAGCCTTGAAAGCAGCGGCTACCTCATCTACCAGTTCTCTGCCTACCACCGCTGCGTACTATGTCAGTGAAAGCACCAAGACGTTTGCTGAATCGACTCTGACCGCCACCGGAACCGATGAAGCGGTCATAATTGTCAAAGAGACAGGAGTTGCTATTTTGTCTGATGTAACACTGATCAAGACCGGCAACACGACCAGCAGTGATGACAGCTCCTTCACGGATCTGAATGCCGCAGTCGGTCTGGAGACGAATGGCACGGTATATATCACCGACAGCAACATCACTACTAACGGCTTGAGTGCTAATGGACTACACACCTATGAAGACGGCACCACTGCCTACCTCTCCAATGTGTATATTCACGCAGCAGGAGATGATTCACATGGCATCTACACCGCTGGTGGAGCCATCTACGGCGAGAACCTTGAGATTTATACTTATGATGGCCATGGCAGTGCAATCGCCACTGACCAAGGCGGCGGCCTCATCATGGTAGAAAATTCGGCTGCGTACACCTACGGTGCCCTCTCAGCATTGGTATACTCCACGGGAAATATTACAGTTCGTTCCCTTACTGGCACATCAGCCATTGCCCCTGTAGCTTGCATTGATGGTGCAAACTCGTTTACCTTGACCGACTGTGATGTTTCCTCCGGAACGCAGAACAATGGTGTGTTTCAAATTGTGAGTACGGTATCGAGCAGCACAACGGAAACCGCCTATGCCTATGTGAACGGTGGCACCGTATCCGAGACCAACGGCACCTATGCCTTGCTCTTTGTGGCGAACATCGAGGCCCACGTGTACCTGACCGATATCGCCATCTCCATCAGATCCGGGATTCTAGCCAATATCACTGCTGACAGTGATTGGGGTATATCGGGAGAGAACGGCGGCACTGCCAACATATATCTCTCGGGGATTGATGTCACCGGCGACATCTACGTGGATGACATCAGCGCCATCAATCTGTACCTGATCGGGTCAAGTTGGACAGGCGCGCTGAACCAGGCGAACACGACAGGGTCTGCATTTGTGTATCTGGATCGCAGTAGTACTTGGACACTGACGGGGGATTCGAATGTGGAGAGTATCAGCCGGGTGACTGGGTCTAGCATCTTTACTGGTCAATATCGAGTGACCGAGGTTGCTTAGGGGAAGGAATACCGCTGAAGAGATGCGGTGCTGTGGCAGGAAGTCCTGCTGTAATCAATCTGAAGGGGAGTGACATTATAGCTCTGGAAGTAATGATATCCGGTGGTTATTATCTCCGGACTCTGAGCTGCATCCGTTGGGTCTGGGTTCGGAAGGCATTCGCCGATTGAAGGTCCGACCGGCCCGCAATATCCGACGGAGTACATTATTAATTCTTGCTGTCTTCCCCGCACGAGAGGGCATTTAGACTTTCTGCAAATACCATCTGCAGCTCTCCTTCTTTCTGATCACGACTCAAAGTCCCCTGATCTTTGGTTTTTCTTGCATAAAGCCCGACATTCGACATGCCGCAGAAGCTCACGGTCGCGGTGGCGCAAGCCAGCACCCAGTGCACTCTCGCAGCCACCTTGGCGGCCCTGGAGCGAGTGACTCGCCATGCTGCAGCCCGCGGGGTGCACTTGATTCTTTTCCCGGAGGCGTACTTGGGAGGCTATCCCCGGACCTGCGACTTTGGCACAGCGGTTGGTACCCGTGGCGCTCATGGTCGCGACCAATTCCTCGAATACTTCCATGCCGCGGTTGACTTGGGCGACACCCCAACCGGAGCTGGAGACGACTGGGTGAACCGGAGATTGCCCCTTCCACGAGGCAAAGAGTATCGCGGGGATGGTACCCGAGAGGCACTGGAGAAGATCTCCCGCGAAACGGGCGTGTTCATTGTGTGTGGCGTCATCGAGCGCGCCGGGGGTAGCCTGTATTGTTCTGCCATCTATGTCGACCCGCGCGATGGCGCCTTGGGCAAGCGTCGGAAAGTAATGCCAGTGAGTGAAGGCAACTTGTTTCTAAAAGAACGTATTGATCATGCTAATCTGAGACTGATAGACAGCCTCAGAGCGTCTGATCTGGGCTCAAGGATCGCCTTCTACCCTCAAGGCTGTCACCACCGAACTTAATGGGGTTCGGCTGACCATCGGAGCAGCGATCTGCTGGGAGAATTACATGCCGATGCTTCGACAGAGCCTGTACTCCCAGAATGTCAACCTTTATCTGGCCCCTACAGCCGATGCCCGCGACACGTGGCTGCCGTTGATGCGCACAGTGGCTGGAGAAGGTCGTACGTTCGTTCTATCTGCCAACCAATGTGTGCGACGCCGGGAACTGCCCGGATGGATCACAGCCAACTCCCAGGACAAACACAATGGCGATGAATATATATGTAGGGGCGGCTCCTGCATTGTCGGACCCCTAGGGGAAGTCCTGAGTGAGCCCATCTGGGAAGTCAGTACGGATGATGTGACGGACGCCAACGATCCCAATGATCCAGCCATGGCAGCCGCGCTGTCAATTACAGAGATCGATGTGGAGGATTGTGAGCGCGGCCGGTTGGATCTGGACGTAGCCGGCAGTTATTCACGCAATGATTCCTTCAAGCTGACAGTAGATGGGCTGGACCTGAACCCACCTCCAGTATAAGCTGTCGGTGACCCTTGCGAGCTTGATGTATATACCTTACCGCAGAAATGTAATAAGTTGTAGAAGATATTGTTCAGTTGAAGGGTGGACGCATCTGGAGCGGAGCAGGCGAAGAGCGAGAGCCAATGCCATTGCGATATACTGTTAGGCTCACTATCATCAAGTAGCACACACCTTTGGATTGATTGCAGCCTATTCTCCTTTGAACGTTTCGATTCACTAATCCGTGTAATGTCCCAAATAGGCAACCCGGCTCCATCGCCTCAGACAGGAGACTTAGTCAGCCATTACATCAGCTGTAGCTAACCAGTTCCGGGAAATTTGCCTGATTTCGTGGTTTTGATTGATTGGTAGCAATCAGCCTCATCAAATTTACCTGCCATACACCCTTGAATCAGGGCTGCTGATATGTAGAAGCTCTTGGAGACACGAGTAGACACCTTCTTCAGCACCTTAGGATGACCCCTAGTCCGGCGCCTTCACCTCGTTTGGCCTGCCGACGCTGTCGTATTCGCAAACAGAAAGCAAGTCCCCCATTAGTACCAATTGAATCACATCCGCTAATGCAAGGGTCGCTATATAGTGCAGCCAGCCTCGACCATGCACCAATTGTGTGCAGGCAGAAGCAGGTAAGGCTGCCTTGATCGTGCTGCTCTCGTTGATATTCTGTTCTGACTGACATGAATCAGCCTGTGTCCCCAGTCAACGGCCAGCTAGGAAGAGTCGCGTCAATCCAGAGTAAGCTGATCTCCATTCAGGCTGATGGCCAGGAAGCATGATTCTGATCACAATAGGTATGCTCGTGTTCTGGAGGAACGGATAATCGAGCTTGAGTCTCAACAGCGCGGTACCGCTCATCATGCTCTTGGTCTGGGCACCACCTCAGGCCTAAGTAAGGCAGACATGCAACCGACAGAGTCACCTGAACCGCCACGAACACGAATGACTCGAGCCCTGACCGCAGAAGATGCAACTTCTCCGGCATTTCGCCTCTCATCCCATATTCCGGGAGATGCTGAAAGCACGCAAGCTGGAAGTACCCCTTCCGTTACTATCCTCCCCCCCGTTGTCCAAGGCTCTCCCTATCCAGGGTTCCTTCCCGGGACCAACTATGAGATGGAAATCCCTTCACAGACCCAGGATGAGTTGATCCAGACATTTCTTCAGCGGGTGAACCCGCGTTATCCCTTCCTCCACGAAGGAACCTTCATTGCCTGGTATGAATCGTGGAAAGAATCTAGGAACTTAGGTGTGCCCCTGCCGCCGCAAGAGCAATGGAAGGCATTCTTCATCAAGATGGTGGGTTATTCGCGATTCGCCTGCAGCGCATACTGACAGCTAGCGACAGGCACTTGCGGTCAGCCTTCTGATTGCACCTCGAGTATCACCCCGGGATATGAAAGTTTCTCAGGTAGGAGGACCGTGAAGTCGCAATGTGCCCCCGCTGAAGATCACAGGCTCTGTATTCATCCGCTACATCATCTCTGGATGCTGTGTTCGCTTGTCTTGACCCGGTATTGCATGCACAGGCCTACCTACTGTGCACACTGCATGCACTACACTCGCCTTCTTCGCAAACGGTCTTGACCATGATCGCTGCAGCGGTGCGTTGCTGCGTGGTGGCACAGTTGCATTTGTCAGAAGTAGAACACCGGCCACAAGAACTGCTCTGGGAAAGGCAGATTCGCCGCCGTGTGTTCTGGTCTGCTTACGCAATTGATCGCTTGGTCAGTTGGGTTTATCATGTCCCGTGCACTCTCGTAGATGAAGACATTCAGGTTGAGGTGAGATGTCGCTCGTAGCATAACAAAATGGCGGCTCTGACTTGAATAATACAGCCTTTTGCAAACATGAACGACCACGAGATCAAAGAATGGCAAGTCCGGGCTGATCGGCTGGAGCCGGATGCATCCACCCCGCGCAGGACACAAGTCTCGTCTGCTCTTCATCTAATCCGCGGTCGGAGAATCCAGTCTCGCATCCTGAGCATTATGATGCGAGCAGACTATGACCAGCGACTTGCTGAATCTCATCAGTGGCGTCTTCATATGCTCGAGGTGCTGGATGAGTGGAAAGCGCAGCTGGAGCCCCATAGCGACCCGCTCTCTAAGGGCTATACCAGCGAAGGATGGGTGGGCATGCTGTACAACTATACAGTGCTCCTCCTTTATCGACCGACAAAAGCGAATATGAGTGACTTGGTCATGGAGCATTGTATTCGAGCCTGTACCGACATCGCATTGACGTTCTGGAAGTACCTCAAGAGCCGCCAAACGGCTCAACTATGGCCGGGGGTGAGTAGCTGTCCCCATCAACGTCTCCCCGGATAGCAACTAAAACTCTTGTAGCTCCTTAGCCAGTTTGGGATAGGCATCACACTGTTATACTGTCTGTGGGTGGTGCCTCCATCACAACAATCCATCGAGACTCAGTCACCAAAGATTGGCCCAGCCATTCGAACATGCTCAGTGATTCTGGCAGTACTGTCCGAACGGTGGACTGAAGCTGAACCTTTGAGGGACATTTTCGATCTCCTGGCGGACTCCATTCCGGTCTATTGGTCTCATGATGGAGAAGCAAGGCGTATTTCGACGTCCTCGGCAAAGACCATCCAGGAATATTTGCCCCGAGTGACGGCCATCGTCATCAACAAAGAAATCATGCGCATGCTTCATGAGATGGCCACTGAGGAGTATCCGTGGGCTGCAGGTGGGACAGTCAATATGGGTGACTGGTCGTCTAATGATGTGCACAGCGCCCAAGATTGCCCTCTATGCTTGGGAACCCGAGCACACCGAGCGGACTTGCCTTCGGTCAGCTTTGACGCAACGAACCTGTGGCCAGGCTTTGATAATGATACGGATCACTCCTTGCCAGCTTTGTCTGGGGAATACTCGCTATTCCCGGGACTGCTGGGCTCGATCGAGTTTTGATCCTTCGATCCTTCAGCTGATGCACTGGTTAGTTATGCAGCCTGATTACTAACTGACCTGCATAACATGACAGTTATCTTAGACCCCCTTTTGGATTCCCGCTACTTTCACTGCTTGAACTCTTCTGGCTTGCTATCCTAATAAATCTGGTCCACCCCCCACCCATGAAACTATCTCCTCCAGCAGAGGACGATTTCGTCTTCGTAAATGTCTCGCGTCCGGACGAATTCAAGTCTGCGTCAACACAGCGCACCATCCGGCGCCGTGTCATGCGCGACATTGGGAGATCGCGTCGCCGCACTCGCCCGGGGCAACCAACTTGGTCCGTCACCCTAAGAGCCCCTTCAGATCCCGTCACAGAGCACATCCCAGTGTCGATTGACCCATGCAATACGACGTTTTATCCTGGCCCTATGAGCGACCGCGCGCTACAGCTCATGCATTTCAGTATGCCCCTCAAAATACCAGCGTCTCCTCGAGCTTACCTATCTGACCCGCGTAGTGACTACGGACCGCGACTACGTTTTTCGTCCCTTTCGGACGGTATGGTTCTCCTTGGCATTAACTGACACCACTGCCGTCCTTGTGGCCTTGGCCAATGCTGCCATGTTTCTTGATCAGCGCCTGCGGGCCCAGATGTACAGGTACGAGACTAGTACAGAGTGTCTGAACTACTACGGCCAGTGCATCCGGCTGGTCACGCACCGGCTGGCAGATACCCATGAGAGTCTCAGCCAAGGGGTTATCACGGCCATATTAGGTCTGACCTGTCACGATGTTTGTCAATCGCCGCATTTTATATATCGATAAATGTTAATTCAGCAGATAGCTCTATGTGGGTACGCTAGATCGCTGGAAAATTCATATTAGTGGCCTGGGACGTATCATCCACTTGAGGGGTGGATACCGGGGCCTAGATGACAGTATCACGCGCTTCGCTATTTGGTAATCTTTTCAATCCCGTCGATATCCTATCGATGTATGAGCTAACTGTTCGGCATCAGGCTTGACGTTGCGGGTAGCGTGATGGAAGACTCCCGCCCACGGTTGCCAACTCCGCCGGGATTCGCATCCCAAGTCCCCAACATCCTCTCTCCCACTCTGAGAAACCTACTGGGGAACATTGTTGCAAGATATAATTGTTTCAAAGATATCGCGACTGCTTTCAATTATGCGAACTTCCTTGTTCAATACACCGACGGGTCCCTTTGTCGTTCCGAGGCAACATGGCTAAACGAGGATAACCTCACTGTAATAGAACTGTTTGGGCCAGCCACACATTTCCTACTTTCCATGTCGAGGCCGACCGAGATAAATCCTAGCACAACAGACATACCAGTTCTACAGCTACGCGAAGCACTCCGGCTGGTGCTATTACTATTCCTTGGCACATTGAAGCAAGCAGTCTTCCTCTTTACCGCCCACGAATGCGAATATCTGCGATGCAAGCTGTCAACGCTCATTTCACAGATGGAGAAGGCCAACTACGACGACTCATGTCTGAAACTGCATCTCTGGGTTCTCGTAACAACGTCTCGACTCTGTCATTCTATCCAGTCATCGATGTACCGTGACGATATCAGTGCTGTTCTGAACCTATTAGGCATGGGGAGCAAGGAGGGCCTGGATCTGGTTCAAAGTATCCTGTCCACTGACATTCTGGATGGCTATCTACCTTTCCTCCCAACGCTAGAGACCTCAGGTTCATAACCATAACCATCGCACTTTAGCCACCTACAATTCCACCACTGACGGAAATGACCTGTCCGGAGATCCAGCGACTCTTTTCCGAGCACAACAACAGTACTGCATCCGCAATATCCTGCACGGTTCCCAATCGCTCCTCGACTCGGCTCATGGGAACCAATGTCTTGTTAATCCTTTCTGCCACCTGCGGCGGCAGACCATCTGTATCTACCGGACCTGGAGAAACTGTGTTGATGGTGATGCCGCCATGATTGCGACCAAGCTATGCACCAATTAGTACACTCCTTATGTGAGATCTCAACCACGTCTTCAGCTTACCTCCATCGCAAGGGAAAACGTCAGCGCATCCATCGCCGCCTTTGAAGCACTATAGACTGACGATCCCGAGATACCCAACTTGGACGCCACCGAACCGATGTTGATGACCCGACTTCGTGGCGGCATGTGTTTCACTGCTTCCTGCATGACGTAGATTGGACCAAAGACGTTGACGGCGAAGGTGGTAGCTAGAGCTTCGGGGGCAGCGCTGA
Source organism: Aspergillus piperis CBS 112811 (assembly GCF_003184755.1). Lineage (NCBI taxonomy): Eukaryota > Fungi > Ascomycota > Eurotiomycetes > Eurotiales > Aspergillaceae > Aspergillus > Aspergillus piperis. Next base: position 28,495 of record NW_020291626.1, on the reverse strand, counting down.
GTACCGGGCCCGGGGTGCCAGTAGCGGCGTTGTTGACTGGTCCAAGTTAGCAAGCGTCAGAGCCAGGGAAGTGGAGATGTTCGTGGACAAACCTAGGATATCAAGCCTTCCAAAAGCATCAATAGCCTCTTGAACAACTTTCTGCGCTCCGTCAGGCCGGGAGATGTCAGCCTGGACAGCTAGGGCCTGTCCGCCCGCGGCGGTGATGCTCTCCACCACGGTGGCAGCGGAAGGAGCCGTGGACAGCGAGACATAGTTGAGAATGACCGCTGCACCATGATGAGCTAGAAGAGTGGCAATGGCCGCGCCGATGCCTCTCGTTTTGCCTGATCCAGTAACAAGAGCTACTTTGCCTTGAAGACTAAGAGAGGAATCGGACTGGGGCATTGTGGATGAGTGATGATGTTGGGGATAATGGGAACCAGAAATTTGAGGGATCAAGGTGCCTTTTATGTCTTGCCAGCGGATATTCACGAGAAGGGAACAATGTAGAAGTGAGAGATTTTTCTGCCCTCCAGCATGGTGATATTTGCCGCCAGAATCCTGGAGGCTATACACGATTTCCCGATTTGGCAAACGGTCCCTAGTCCCTGCAGCTCAATCTGGCACTAAGCTGGATGCAGTTAGTGCTGGTAAGTGGATATAATATAATACTGATCATTGGTTGGAAGCTGTTGTCATTACTTCTATTCCTATTCTGGCTTAGCATCGCTCCGTTGAGAAGCTGGAGAGTAGACTCGGCAGAGGGCATCTTGGATTCATTCTGACACTAGATATGATACAACAAATATCTCCTACATACCGGTTGACCGAGGATCACAGCTGAATCATTCAGTTGCTGTCACGATTGTCCGCGACTGCTGCGTCTGGTATCCGGTCGTGTCGAATTCCACGCTACCACTACTGCTTTGGCTCAGGCTGCTGCTCTTCCGCAACTCTTCGGGCTCATTTGTGACGTGGAACTGGCGATGCTCCCAAATCTCCAACGGCTGCTCTCGAGTAATGTACTCGCCGGATTCGGTTGGGTCGATCGTAGACCGGCCCTGGGACTTATCGCCGGCGCGGAAGCGGGATAAATGGATGGTCGAGCTGTCCAAGCGACTGGTGTATTTTCCATGGCTACGGTCGTATGACGAATGGGCCAGGAACGCCCGCCAATTAAACAGTCGGCGAAACAGAGTCCAGGTTTGAGGAATGTTGGCCACGATCACTGCTGTGGCAGCCTCGCGGACGTACCAGTCCACCCATTGGTCGCCATATGGATTAGACAAGGAGTAGTACTTGGACAGAATTGAGCACAGAATCACAAAAGCCCCCAGCGAGAAGACTGCACAAAGCGTGACCTTCTTGACCAAAGTAAGTTTCGCCTTTATCAGCAGGGGTAGCGGAATGGCCATGATCATCAGGTCAGTTAAGATGTTCAGTGTGAGTACCAAAATCAAGTGATTGCGATAGACGGAACACTGGAGGTTCTTCGGCGGCACGGACCAGTATGCGGAAAAGGGACGACACCAGGCGGCAAAGAATAAGATCTCCACAATGACGAAGCTAAGGGCACAGAAGGCACCGATAATCTTCACGATCCGATGCTGCGAGAGTCCGGAGCTAGAAAACAATCAGATGCTGTGTCACAGATTTCACGCAAGGCAAACCCACGTCATAGTTGAATACAGCAGTAGCAGGCAAGCCTTGCAACCCCAAATGGTGGCTAGCCACATCTGCTCCACCACAATGACCAGCTTGCTACCTGTGATACGGTCTGGAATGGAGGAGGGCTCGATGTCACCGAATTGTTCTCTGGGGATCTCGTTGGTGCCATGCTTTTGCACTTCAATCAAGAACACGGTCAGCAAGATGTAGAAGACCTGTTATGGCTGTGAGTCATGGGGCCGTTATTTGGATGACAACTTAAAGGTCAAGCGTACAACAGTAAAGCACATCAACAAATCCTCGAGTTGAAGATGGCGGGGCACTCCCATCTGCAACGTTCGGGAGACATAGCGCAGTAGGGCTGTCACGATAGGCGATCAGCACTGATCAGCATCCTGTCACGCCGTCTTCCCCGACGATCACTTACTGACTAGCAGCACCACCGCTAACCACACCCAGGTGTTGGCGCTCGACACCATGTTCTGAAAAGACAAAAGAGTTGCTTTTTCAGAGAAGTACCGGGTGTGATCTGTTAGGCTGATGGCGTAGCAGAAGGCACCTCCCAGGTGCCTGGCTCCTTTTAGCTGTTACAGCTTCTGCTGACACTTGCTAGAGCTAACAAGAGGACAGCGAATAGCACGCCGGCCGATTGTATAGCCTCTCAACGGGAGATGGGAGCTTCCATTGCGTGTTAAGGGGACGTAGGCAACAACCGGGAGCTGTGTCTTGTAAGTACTGCTTTACGAGCTCCTATGCCGCTCGTGACAATAAAACCTCCGATTCCCCGAAGCAGCCTTGAAGCCCAGTTGGGCCCACCTAATTCTCAAAGGGGTTATTTCGCGCGTGCATACGATTGCTGGAAGCCCTTCCCACGAGGTTCCATCCATGCTTCCATGTTTGAGGCGCCCGTGGCTCCAGGGCCGATCGCGGCAATCAAATAAGCCAAGGGAGAGTGAGACTCTGGTGTAACTGCCTTATTGTCGATGTCGTTCTCGGGATGTGTTCTACTTAAAAGGTAGCCTTTTCTACAGTTGATCTGCTGATTGGAATGTCGCCCTCTACTGAGTCTTTCCCTTGCGCAGCTGAATATTACAAGGAGTAAGGGTGTAGCTGCGCGGGTAATTTTCATGGCCAAGGAAAGCGGCGTATTGACACACTCGTGTTAATAAGCCCACTCTGGAACGGCCCAGCTTGTAGTACCGTTCCAAAGGTATGGGAATTAAGATCGGAGCGGGAAACTTTGCGGTGAAAATTCTGTCAACCCGTCCACCAGTTCAGGACACGCGCGGGTTCCTATGACTGCTGAGGGTGAAAGAGTTGTTACTATGATCATTGCATGCGGCCCAGAAATTGTTCAGATAAGTCGCATGGGTTGGAAAAGTGGCTTGAATGCAGCGACAGTGTAGAGCGCTGCTGCTTGGTTCCTCGAGCTCGTGTAGCGAACCCGAATAGTGTCACTTCGGGCACTGTCCGGTGGCTGACTCCAGGGCAGAAACTGGACCAGCCGGCCGAACGGGCCAACTGATACGATCCAAGGTCTCAGCCGTAAATCTTATCTCTAACCAGTCAGCGGTAGGAAGTCTCAGGAATAGAAATTACCTGCTCTCGCCGTTCCATGGGTCACTACCACGCTCATTCCGACCTCGTTGACGGGAAGCATCACAACCTCAATGGCTTGTCCACAGACTGGTGGTATCACCAGCGAAGAGCAACTCCCGTAGCAAATGTGGGAGAAATTACCTCCACCAATGTCCAAAAGCCCAGATGCTATTGACGTGGTTGGTCCGTTCGGCACAATGGACAGACAACTTTTTCTGGGCAGACTTGTGGCGCATCGACTGCGCTATGAATGTTACAATTTGTGTGACGGTAAGGAGTGTTCACCCTGAAATCCCTGGGTGTTTGAAACTCAAATTAGGCATAGGCATTATAGACAGACAGGATCTAAGTATGATGCCATCTTGTACCAATTTTTCTAGGCTGTAGCCGGATATTGGGGAAAATTGATTTCCAAGCGCTTCTTGAATTTACACCATGATCATTCTACTTCTCACAAGACATAGGAAGCATGCTTTATACATACTAGAGCTGTCATACCAGGGTCGGCTTGCCAAGAACTGTCTTCAAGCATGTTCTCATTAATGCCACTCTATCCGGATTGGCATTCCTTGTGCTCGATGTAGCATCAGACATCTATCATAGAATGGACCTCCAACTGGTCAAGGTCAAATCTCGGTCCAGTTTACCTGATAGTAAAGCCACCGTCTACGCGAATGTCCGCTCCATTGATCATCCCACTTGAGTCCTGTTTTACGAATAAGAATCAATCGGAAACACTCCTCAGTCAGTGGGTCAGCTGCGTACCTGACAAAGAAATAGAACCGCATCCGCAACCTCATCTGGCTGCGCAAATTTGCCTGTCGGGATCGTCTTCAAGAAAGCCTCCCGCACATCATCCTGCCCCCAGGCCTTCTGTCCCAGAGCGGTCCAGGCCACCGTTGGCGACACGCTGTTCGCTGTGATACCGCGGCCTCCCCATTCAGAAGCCATACTGCGCGTTAGCCCCAACAGGGCTGCCTTGGAGGCACAATAGGCCCCGTGGCGATGGAGGGCCACATGTGCGGCTTGCGAGGCCAGGTTGACGATGCGACCCGGAGGCGGCGGGTTGGGTGACGAATGAGCCACCTCAGCGGCGGCCAAGTACAATCGCGCGAATGCCTGCGAGCACAGCATGGGGCCCAGGACATTGGTATGCAGATGCTTCAGCGTTTCTTCCGGCGGGGTGAGCTCTAGATCACTGAGCGATACATAGCCGGCCGTATTGACTAGGATACTGGGGAAGGCACGGGCAGACTGCGTCGTCGTCGATGATGGGTTGAGAACGTCCTCCTTCAGGGTGGTGAAGACGGACTGGACAGCCTCGGGGTTTGTGATGTCGCATTCATACGTTCGGATTTCCTCGCCCGCGGGTAGCTCGCCGTAGCCAGCCTCTAGCAGCTCATCGCGTCGGGCAGCCTCGAAGGGGGCATACAGAATAGCTAGCCGAGCACCTTGTTGGCGGAGCTTCTTGCCGATACTCGAGCCCAGGCCGCCTTATCGGGGACAGGCAGTCAATACCCAGCACGAGAATGTAACGAGGGTTGAGGCAATGCCTACCTAGGCCACCGGGGAGGATGGCGAGCCGACGCGCAAAGGCCATACTGTCGTTGCGCCAATGGTGGAGCAGTCAGGAAGTATACAGGAAGCCAACAAGAACCTGGGGTGAGGATGCACTGACAACAACGGTTCAGATGGTTCCTGAGACGCGTGGAATCTCCCCGCACCGGCCAACCAGGGATGTGACGTCATATTGCATGTGCGTAGTTGACACGGCGACGAAGGATCTGGATGGATTCAGTATCGACCGGACCACGCTTGAAGAGCGAAATGACAAGGCCCGCTGGCAAGGACAGGGGAAAGTTGGGACTCACACCAGGCCGGTGCCTCCTATCTGCCAGCAAGGAGAGACTACTCTCATTTACTAGACTGGCACCTACACGAACCGGGGACCTATTCAACGACGCAGTTACACACACTCCATTTAGTTAGGTTAGAGGCATCCCCGGGATTGCTACTCTCCCGGAGATTGCAGACCAGTAGGCTGGTGAAAGGGGGAGATGTGGGGTGCCTTGATCCCCAGTATCGGGGAACTGAGACGAGCAATAGGTCTATGTGGATCTAAGTCTATGCGCATCGCGTGAAAAACGAAGAGCTGCCTACACCATCGTGCCTTGTCATGAGCGAGATGCCAGAGGGTTTCTCGCCAATCACGATCTGCCCTCCACGATCTTAAGCACATCTTCTAATGTCTCCGCAGTGTGATCCGGTTGTAGCCGTTGGCACTCCTCAACGTCGCCCTGACCGTACCGACACCAGCACACCTGTGCCCCAATGTTTCTTGCGTATAGGATGTCCGTCAATGTGTCTCCGACCATCAGCACGCGCTCCGCCTCCACAGCATCGGGCGCCCCGAGAGCCTTCCAGTTCGGCCAGAGCACGTCTGTGAAGCTGGACGGATCCGGCTTTCGCTGGACGCCGGCCACACCATGACCCAGGATGAGGGAATCTGGAAAGAACTGCAACAGGTCGGTCTTCTCCAGGGCCGCCTTCACTGCGACCGCAGCTTTGTTGCTGATGATGGCCATGGGTTGATTCCGGTCGTGCAAGGCTTGTAGGACGCCGCGAGCGGCGGGATAGGGACTCGTACGGGATTGGCCATGGATAGCATACAGCTCGCGGTAGGTGGGGATCCAGAGAGACTCGTCGAAGGTGGTGGGATCGGGGTGTAGACTGCGAAAGGTGTCCCCGGGAGGCGCGCCGGTGGAGACGAGCGGGCGAATGTCGCTGGACGAAGGCGGAGGATGGGAGGGCAGGAGGCGTTGGAAGGTCAACTGGATGGAGTGCTCGATGGCATCGTAGGTGTCGAACAGGGTGCCGTCAAAGTCAAAGATGACGAGCTGGTACGGCATAATGATGGTTGCTGCTGGTGCTTTTATTCTAAGTTGAGTATGTCCTGCGAAGATCCAATTTTAACTTCTTTTTCTTCTTTTTGACTCATTCCCCCATATTGCACCAGCCACCTCCGCCACTCTTGGAGGTGGCGCAGAAAGTATCAGCCACACCCGGTCTGCAAAGTGCAACACGGTACGGAGTAGAGGTGTTT